>NW_005843166.1:0-11773 GCF_000455745.1 Alligator sinensis
GCCCGGAGCTGGTGCAGAGCCTAGGCTAGCAGCAAGGGCGGTTTACAAGCTGGTGCTGAGCATGGGAAAAGCAGCCCCTCGCCCGCTCTGTGCCCAGCGCCCTGTGCTGCAGCCACTTGCAGCCTGCACGGAGCTGCCTGTGCCTGCTCAGGACAGCCCTGCGTGGGCTGTGAGCGGCTGCAGCAGGGAGCTCTGGTCACAGGGCAAGTGAGGGGGCCGCCTTTCCCCTGTGCTCAGCACCGGCTCCTTCCCTGCTGGTGAGCAGGGGGTTGGGGCTGCGCTCTGCCCTGTCCCCGCTTGTACCGTAGGGCTGGCAGGGGCTCTGTGGAGCCGGGCCAGGTCCCCACTCTCCCTGCTGGTGAGCCCTGCCCACCTCCACAGACCCCTACCAGCCTGTGCCCTGCTCTGGGCCCCACCCAAGATGGTGACCAGGGGGTGGGGCACCTGTCAAGGGGTGGGGCTACCCATGTGGCCCTCCACAGTTTGCCACAACTTGGTAAGCAGTCCTCCACCTGAAATAATTGCCTGCCCCTGGCATAGGGCCATAGGCTGTTAACTATGAAAGTGTATTATGCCTCTTCTAAACAAGTTGGTCTCTAAAGCTACAAACAGGCAGCATATTTTGCTGTGATACCAGTTGTGCAGTTACTTGTCCCTGAATGGAGAAGTCGTGGGATTGGTCTGTCTACACATCAGCCCTCCAAGCCAGTTTTAAGAGTGACTGAATGCACCACCACAGTTCTGCCAGCAGGTGGCCAGAAGGAATACTCAAGCCAGCATGTCTTGCACAGGTTCCCCTAACTCTGCCAGCACTGAGCAAAGCATCCATTGGTTGCTCAAATTGTGGGTGGGAGGCAATTTTTCTGGGAGGGATATCCGCGATTTCACTGCTCAGCTTGTGCCTCTGACCACCCGGCTATGTTTCAGCTGCATTTTTGTTGCAACTACTGACCGTGACCCAGACCTTCCACCCTCATTGGTTGATTATCAATTTGTATGTGGCTGTCCCCTTGCAGACCTTGCTGGCCCAGCATTATGAACTCATGAGCAAGATGAAGCAGAAATGGCCAGGTAGATGTGGGAGGAGCTTCAAACTGTGAGACTGCATTTCTTGACTGAGGAGATGAGCCAGCAACCAGTGGAAATGGATCATCGTGGCCACCTGGGATGAGCAGTGGCACACAAACTTTGGCATGTTCAGGGGCACTTTTGCATAGATAGACAAGTTCCTTTCACCACACATACAGCAGAGGTGTCTTTTATCCATATAGTGATTGCCATATGCTTCTCCATGAAAGGTGGCAACCCCAGACAGCCTCCAGCCTCTGGCAAACCATTTTGGCATGGGCAAGTTAATGGCTAAAGAGGCAGCGCAGAAGGTATGCCTGGTGATTTCAACACGTGATGGGCCTGCATATCGTATACCTTGCCAACCCACAGGAGGTCATAGACAAGAGTTGCCAGCTTGGGGTTCCCCAACTGCACTGGGGCCATCAGTGGTGATGTGCATGCCATTGCATTATAGCTATGAGTTCATCAACTGGAAGGGTGACTCTTTGATCATGCTTCAGGCATTTTTGGGACCACCATGGCTGTTTCATGCGTTTGAATGTGGCATGACGCACAACGTCAGGATATTTTAGGAGCTCCCTCATCCCTGAAGTGATGGAGCAGAGTTTTTCCCAACGCATCCCAGGCTGAAGCCTTTCACTGGATGCCCAGAAGGAACTATTTAATTACCAGCTTAGAAGCTGGAGGATGGCTGTGGAATGTGCTTTTGGCCATCTCGAGGCTTCCTGGGGGTGCCTAAGGACATGTGTAAGTGCCAGTGAGTTCAGCATGCCCCAGTCTGTGGTCTCTGTGTGCTGCACAATATCTGAGGCCAGGGGAGTGCTTCTGCCTGAGCTCCTGCCAGTTGAGGCAGAGCAGCTCTCGGCTCCTGCAGATGCTGTGCCTGCAAATTCTCAAACAGAGGCTAGTAGCCTGGTCTTGTGTAGGTGACATATGCTGGCCGGCCACCCCCCCCTCAAACTCTGGGCTGAGGGTGGTGAATGGTAGGATGATACAATGTACCTATTTTAAAGGCTGGCAACTGAACTTATGCTCTTGTAGTAGTCTCCAGCATGGGCAGGGGGAGTTGGGGTAGGAGAGTACTGTGAGGGTGGGAGGCCGCTATTGTAGCCTTAACACTCTCCCTGGGATCTCTGCTGCACTGCCGCTCCCCAGGAATACCCTGGGGCTGTGCTCACTGCATGAGAGGCTAGTGGCAACCTCTCAAACCCAGCACTGGCTGCTTCAGCTGTACCTCAGCCCTGCCTCGTGGCTGGCCCAAGCCCTGTGTGGCCCCAGTGCCACAGGTGGAAGGGGGAAGGGTGCATGCACCCAGTGGAGACTGCCCCACTGATGGTGGATCCCCCCCCTCCCTCCCCTGGGGTGAGCTGGGGAGGACCCAGCTCAGCAACACAGAGCCTTCTAGGTTTGCCCACAGTGGCACAAAGCATGGTGGCATATGGAGGGAGCCTGTTCCTCTGCCCTTGCCCCGGCTCCGCCACTGCATGACCAGGAGTTTCGCTGCTGTGGCAGGAAGGCCCAGCCCCTCTCGCTCCCTGTGGCAGTGGGATCTGGGCACAGGAGAGATCCCCCAGTCCTGCCTGTGGGTATGAGGGGAAGCCATGGTTCTGCAGTTGGACAGCGCTCCCTAGTGACTCAGTTGCACCTGTCGCCCCCTGCCCATGGCTCCCCACCAGTGGCCTGGGGCCAACAGTGTTGGGAGCACGGCGAAGACATCTGGGGCTGGGGCTGTTCCTGTTTCTGCTGGAGGTCACTAAACTAAGTATGAGCTATCAGTTAACCTTTTAACCAGTAAAATTGGAGGATGCTAAACATATCATTTTTTAAAAAAAATATTTACATCCCTAGTATGTAGCCCTTACACTTGCAGAAGTGAGGGTAATATAAAGAGTTGTACTTATCTCCTATAGTAAGGTACCTGGATTTTGTGGCACTCCACTTCAGCAAAATGCAGGACCGACCTTCTATAAACACTTCAATTCATCTGGGATGTGACATAATTGGTGCACCCTTACTAACTAAAGGTTTGGGGGGTGGGGTTGGCTTTTTTGTTTTGGGGTTTTTTTGTCTATACCAATGGCTGATTTATTAATTAGCCATATCAGCAGATACCAATCAGATAGCCGATTATGCAGCCCAGCAGCTTGGAGAGCAGTGTCCAGGCAGTAAGTTGTGGGTAGGGGGAATGAGTGGCGGGGTAGGGGCATAGCTCCCCATTGCTGTGGCTCCCCCCCCACTTGTGCAGGTCAAGGGCAGGCCCCCACACTGGGAAGAAGCCAGTACAGCCCCTGGTCCTAAGCCTGTAGCAGGCAGCCTACCCTCACCCTGTGCACAAATCTGGCGGTGGGGGGCACATGCTCCCTGTGCGTCTTTCAGGGTTGCATGCAGAGTTGGGGAGCAGCCCCCCCACCCCAGCTTGCCAGCACCTGCTCCTGTCCCTGTCCCAGCCCCACTCCTTCCCATCTTCCCTCATCATAGGGGGGCCTTGTTGCCCCCCATGCCCCTTCTCCCGCCACAGACTTACCAGCTGGACGCTGCTCTCCAAACTACTGGGCTGCACTCTTGGCCACGTGCATGCCGTGGCTGCGCACATGTATGCAGTATTCATCGGTGATATTATTGGCTACAGTGGCCAGAAAAGCCGACTGCCAATTTAATGTCAACTTTCCTTTTTATCAGTGCCGATCTGATATATCGGTGCACCTCTAATGGTTAGGGTTTGCCTGCTTATTTACTTCGCTGTTAATTTGCAGCATTCTCCCCCCCCAAAAAAAAAGCCTATTTAAATCATTATTTGTCAATCTGTGTTTGGGGTAGGGGTTGGAGTTCAGTTTCTAGTGGGTTAATGGGCTTAGAGTTGTCTTTCATCAAAACTGATCAGTCTGAATTTGTATAACAAGCACATAAATTGCCTTCGGTTCAATGCTGAATGCTATCCTGTCCCCTGATGAGTTGCTGAAACCTCTTGCTTCTCTCTACCCTCTCTTTTCTTTTCCTGATGATTCTTCTAATGCAGTCATATATTTCAATGCAACATTTTGTAGTATACTAAATTATGAATCGGCGGTAGAATCCACCTTCAGTTTTCTACCATCTCCTTCATAGCCATTTGATTCAATAAAAGGTGTTTTAAAAAAAAAAAAAGTAGAAACTTGCCTATAGGCTGCAGATCTACTTTTTCTTCCAGTAAGTGTCATTGAATCCAGGGGCTCTGCGAAGAGAACTTAAGCCCTCATGGCTATGAAATACATGGAGTCTTTGGATTTGACTTATGAATTACTAGGAGAGACTGAAGGACCTAAACCTGTTCAGCCTCGGCAAGAGGAGGCTGAGGGGGGACCTGGTGGCTGCCTACAAGCTCATCAAGGGGGATCAACAGCAACTAGGCAGAGCTTTTCTCCCCAGCACCACCTGGGGTGACGAGGAACAATGGTCATAAGCTGATGGAGAATAGATTTAGGTTGGAGATCAGAAGGCAATATTTTACAGTTAGGGTGGCCAAAATCTGGAACCAACTTCCCAGGGAAGTGGTCCTCACCCCTGCCCTGGGGATATTCAAGAGGAGGTTGGACGATCACCTGTCTGGGGTCTTGTGAACCCAGCATTCATTCCTGCAGGGGGTCAGGCTAGATGATCTGTTCAGGTCCCTCCTGACCCTAGCTACTATGAAACTCCTATGAAACTATGAATTGTACTGCAGAACTATAATGCCAAGTGTATTCTATAGCTAAAGAAAGCTAACATGCATGAGTGGCTAACTAATCAAAAAGTATATTAGAGACGAATGATGAAGGGCTACTGCATCCTGGAGTTTGCTAGGAACCCTGACACTTTTTTATCTTGATTTTAATGGAGTCTTAAAACTTTGCCAATTAGCAAATTTTTGTTAAGCATATAATTTTCTAATATTAACAAGGAAATACCTATACAATCATAAAACTTGTGGGCCATGGTCAGGGCTGGGTAGCAAAGAGCAGCCTATGCTGGCAAAAGGTTGCCAATCCCTTCTCTGATTCAGAAGCTCCTTAGTATAAAAAAGTGTTTTTGACTGATGCTCTCTTAGCCCAGCAAAAGTAACTTAAGCGTAGCACTAATATTTCAAGCAATGAATCCTGAAAGGTAATATCCCAAACAAAGATACCTTCCCTTCTCTCTGAGAACTTACTAACTGAAGTTGATAACTACTTACTTGGAATTAGACACTCAGGCTTGGAAGGGAAATTTCCTGAAAGCAGTATAGATACCCATAAAATATTTTAAAGTTTAAGATTTACCTCTTTTTGGTGAGTTTTTAACCTTTGGCTTGCTAGAACAGATCTTTAATTCATAATAACCTCTGTTAGTGAGCCAGGTGAAAAAGTGGACAGTTTTGCTCTCACACTTTCTATTTTCCTTTCTATGATATGATTGCTATTTCATTCCTGCACAGGGGGGTATTTCAGCTTGCATTTCTTTATTTTCTTTTTGTAGGACCAATGTATCAAATATGCCCTAGTTGGCATAACCTGCTCATGACTTTCATGATGAATTCATTCTCTAAAACCCAGAATCAAACAAACAAAAAAGCCCCGAAAAACCCTAAATCTTATCATGGCAGAGAGAACCTTCTAGATGTGAACAGTGTAAACATCTTGTGTCGTGCTTTCTGTAAACTCCAGGCATTTCAAACCCCTCTTTAGAGTATTGCCACTAGAACACAAAGTTGATGCTTCAGTGTCTACATTAGCTCCTGAATCCTTGAATCCTATTCCATGCTTTAGAATAGAATGAGTATAGGTATGAGGCCTTCAGGAATGTGAGTATTTTGATAAGAAGGAAATGCAGAAGGAAGATCAGAGGAGGTACAGGCAGTCCCTCAGACTTAACAACACAATTGGTTCCTGAAAGCCGCATCTTAAAGTTGAAACGTTGCAACTCAGAACCAATTTTCTCGTAAGAAACAATGTTATAAATGGGGGATTGGTTCCTGAACCAAAGCTCGTTTACCCTATTTTCACCAAAAAATACCCCAAAATTTTGTGCTCTATCAATTTTATAGATGAGTAATTATAGCTACATTAATGTATTTATATTGTAAATAGCAATCACATTGATTTGGAAGGACTTCTTTGAGGTGATTTTGCTGGACGTTTTGAAAGGCTCTTGGTTGGACTTTTTGAAGGGTTCTTGGTTGGAGTCTTCTCAGGAGCCTTGGCTGCAGCTTTTTTCTGGAGCCTTGTCTGCTTTCTTAAAGAAAGTGTCCAAAGAAGTTTGGACAAATGTTCTCCAGGGAGATGAGCAACGCAGTGAACTTGTTCGCTGACGTGGCGTCACACCGGATCAAGTGTTGTAAAATCAAAACTGACGACATAAAGTTGAAACAGTGTCGATTTATAAACATTGCAAGTGCAAAACGTTGTAAGTCGGACTGGCTGTATACGAGTATGTGGGAAGAGGAAGAAGAAACATCTGTGTGGGAGGAAGAGAGAACATGTAACGGTTGGGGAAGAGTAGGCTGCTTCTCCTGAGCAACGCTAAATGTAGTAAGTGATTCAGTTCCTACAGTTTCTTTTCTTGCTCCCTTCAAAATTTCCCCAACATTAGCTGGGGAGTCTTGGTTGAAAATTATTTTTGGATCTTTACCTACAAAACAACTCATGGAATATAGCTCGCTTTGCCAAGAGAGTTTGACCACTTTGCTCCTACAGTGACTAGCAATTGACTTTCCCGTCTGTGACAAAGGCCAACTATTGAGACCTTGATACAGATCTGTTCATTTTTAAGTCTTTTCAAAAGTGTGGCAATTTGGAAATGTCCTGAAGAAAGAGGGTGCAGCTGTGGTCACCAACCAGTCAGTCGGGGAGCCCCTGGCAATATCTGTCTGTGGCGGGGGTAGCCCCCCCAGACTAAGATCTACTGTCAGAGGCTCCGTGATTGGGAGCAGCAGAACGCACGTGGGGAGCGGCCAGGAAACAGTCTAGGAGCAGCGGGGTGCACGTGGCTCGGCTCAGCCATGTCCCCTGTTTCCGGGGCTGGACTGGGTGAGTGAGATGATCCCCCTCCGTGCCCCCTACTGCCAGGTGAGTGGGGCCCTGGCCAGGCTGGGGGAGGGTTGGAGCCTGGCTGTCCCATCCAGGCACATGGGGGCTCCCGCTGCTACATGCACCCTGGAGGAGGCCTGTAGGGTACGTGCTGGGACCCCATCCACCCCTGCCCTGCTCCCTCCCTCACTGCAGGGGGCCTCGATCTACCCTCCCCTACAGACCTGCTGGGTGGTAGGGGAGGCAGCAGATCCTGGATTGCCCTTTACTTCAAAAAGTGATCTTTACCTTAAGGTTGGAGTCCACTGGCATACAGAATACACTTTTTTTTTTTTTTTTTTTTTCCTCCCCTCCTACACTGGTAGTAGGAGAAACAACACAATTCAAACTGTCTACATGATTATCCTGTATTTGATAATTTCGAGTATCTGCATGTTTAGATTGCATCTGAGCAGCTAAATATTCATAAGCTTTACAAGTTTGATACAAAAATGTCTTTCCTTTCAAAGAAATAAATTGTATACCTCTCCTTTGCCAAAATTGCTGGCTGTCCAAGCTTGGGGAAGAGTCGAAATTAAATAGCTGCTTTGTGGTTTTAGTGCGCTAATACAGTATCTCTTTTTTGGTTCCGAAAACTGCAGAAATTCGGATAGCTGCATTTAGGAGACCAGTCAAATTCTCCAAACTCTGTTATTTGATGCTTAAACTATATGTGACATTTAAGAGAAGTAAAAACCAATATTTTAAAGTAATTAATATGTTGAGGTGTTAAGTTTTAGGTTTAATGTTCAAGAATGGTACACAAATGGCTCACAATTGGGGGAAAGAAGGACCTTTCCTTACTGCTTTTTCTTCCTTTTTAATAGTGCATTTATGATTAGATGGTTAGCCATTTCTTCTTTGACTAAATTTTCCAAAGTGCTGATATGTTGTCTGTCTCCTTTTAGACCTATTCAGGACTGTTCTGCGTTGTCATAAATCCTTACAAGAACCTTCCAATTTATTCAGAAAACATTATTGAGATGTACAGAGGGAAGAAACGCCATGAAATGCCACCACACATTTATGCAATATCTGAGTCTGCGTATAGATGCATGTTGCAAGGTAAGAACTAATTTTGGTTTACAAATAATTGAAATCATTTGCACCTGAGCATAGGCATGTCATTGTCACCTTGTAAAATTGCAGCGTTGTTGTCTTCTAAATGTGGGAATCTTCCAACTTTAGAGAGACGGATGCTTTGGCATTTGGAACCTTGAGACGCTTCCTTTTTACACACAAGGTGTTTTATGAGTCTGACTGCACTGGTCTTTTTCAAATTCCTTAAGCTCTACATAGCTGGTTTGGGGTCGGGGTCCGCTGTACCCACCCTGTGTACTGTATCTGGCTTCACCCATCTGGCCCATGGGACTCAAAGACTGAGCTGACGTCAAAGTTTTTGATGACATCAAAGTTTAATCATGTAAGTTTAGGTTCTGTCCACAGTATGATACACTTAAGTCCAATCCTATACCTAGACGTGTCTGCTGGTATATCTGGCTGTAAATAGAAGCTAGTCAAGGTCTGTGCTGTTCCTCGCCCAAAGCCTGTAGATCTTGCAGCTGCTAATTAAGCTATGAAAATGGGGAGACGCATCCGATGCTTGTTTGAGTTTTTTGTAGAGAGCCTGAAACAGTAGCTGCCTCTTGCTCAGTGGAGCTGTATTGTCTGAAGATTAGACACTTCTTTATTTGAAGAAGCCACTGTTGGAGCACAGTTTGAAAACTATTGTGTTTTGTTCCAGCGTTCAAAAGGCAATAGGGTGTTTTGAGAAAGTAGGAAGTGTCTGTAATATGTATGGTTTGAAGTAAAATTGCTAGGCCCAAAATTTAAATTGAGGGGAAACTTCAAAAAGACTGTTTGTTTTGCTCCTTTCTTCCACCATCCATACAGAACTATTTTTTGTTTATTCCTTTCAGAAAGAGATGGGAAGTATTGTTGGCCAATGGACTTCTCATTTATGCTATGCCTTCATGATTTCATTGTCAGGGCAAAGCAAGAATTAAAGTCCAGACATTAAAATATTTTCCAAGTGCAAGGTTTCTGTTTAACGAACTGCTCTTGGCTGCTTCTGTTAGAGGAAGAGAATTGCAAAAGAAGGAAAATGCTCCTATTACATCTATAATAAGCTCCCTACAGCCATTCCTACACAGCACTTCAGGAAAGAGGTGGCCAGCAAGAAGGCTGTATTGGAGACTTGTCTGTCTCGGGTATCTGTTTGGTCTCATTTACCATGCCTGAATAACTCACCATTTTAATATTAATCCTCAATATCCCTCTGAGGCAATAGAGACTTGTTATGCTGCTCTATAATTGTGGCATTGAGGCAAAGGCAAGATTTACAAAAGATCTTGGGTGGACTTCGGATACCCAAGTCCAAGAATAATTCAGAGGAACCTTTTCTGACCTTCCTAAGCACCTGCATTTTTGCCAGGTACTTTTCTTTAGTACTGAAGTTCGGCTCAGCTCCAGCGGCAGTTCCTGGTCTTTGGCCACCTATCTCTTGAATTGCAAAACTGTCTCATACACCAAATAGGCCTTCCAGAGTTGAAGTCTCCAGAGGAGCCTGAAGGATCTGGTAGGCTTGTTCTGATTATGCCTAATATAAGATGCCAATGTTAAGCTCAACACCGATAGCTACTGTCATTTGAAAACATTGGTGGTGACTATTATATAATAAATAATCAAATGATTAGAGCACTTGCCTAGGAAATTAGAGACTTGGGTATTAAACCCTGGTCAGCCTAATGAGATTAATTCTCCAAGAGAGTATCCTAAGAGTGCTAGGCTTAGAGGCACTGTCCGCCTTTTGTGTAGCTAAGCCACGGTGTACAAATGAATGCAAGGTTCACAGGCCCAGAGGGAACAAGCAAAAGAGGGTGCCAGACAGTAGCTCAGAGATGAGTACTATCTGGAGTTGCGGAGGGAGGAAAGGCCTAGTTTCCTGTCTCTGCTGTGAAGATTATTTAATTCACTTTTATCCAATGACTGTTTTTAATACAAATATATGAACAATATTTGAAGCGGGGACCAACACCAGAATTCTTTTCCAGTAATAAGGATACTCCCTGAGCAATACTGTCAGTCTTTCTTGTCCTGTCTCACCTGACAGAATGTTGCATTCCTTCTCGCACAGCACCTCGGTTTCAACCCTAGGGGTTAAGAGAATCCTCAGCCCACTTAGTCTCATAGCTGGGGCGTTTTCTTGGAAGTTGGGGGTTTGAATCACCCCAGGCTGAAGGTCTAAATTCCAGATATGGCACTCTTAGACAAGGTCTCCACTTTTTGAGTTGCTATATAACAACATGGCCACCAACATCACTGGTGTTGTCATTGACTTGTTGTATGTGA
This sequence comes from Alligator sinensis, assembly GCF_000455745.1. Lineage (NCBI taxonomy): Eukaryota > Metazoa > Chordata > Crocodylia > Alligatoridae > Alligator > Alligator sinensis. Next base: position 10,482 of record NW_005843166.1, read on the forward strand.
AAGGATGACTTGGGTCCCAAGTCAAGGTTTGTGTTTTGAGGTGTAAAACTTGGTCTCCCATGGGTGCTGACCTGCAGCTCTGAGTTGGTAGTATAGTCTGGGGGAGAAGCATTTTCTATGGCTGTCTTAAGTGCGTGCTTAATATATTGAGTATATGTTCATTTCATGGCATGCTGGGATTGGCCAGTCCTAGTTAGTTGACCTAGGGATAGGCTTGCAAGTGCTGGTTGGGGGAGTCAGTAGATTATCCCCCCCTCCTTCCCCCACAGTCAGCAGCTGCAAACCTATAGGTTTCTGCACTAGGAAGTCTGAAAACAGCATGGGGCACTGAGAGGTTCAAAAACTGCATATGTGCTGCACATTTGATTTTTAAGGTCCCAGTGCACTGGGACCTCAGTATCCTGGAAAATCGTCCCCAATTCCAGGGTTTCTGTATTCTGGGTGATCTAAAAACAGCATGTGTGGCTTTCAAAGATCCTGGCAGGCAAGAAACCTGGGATCAGAGAGCCTCTCCCTCATCCTGACCTGCTGACGCCAACCCCTTTAAAACCCATGTGTGAAGCTCAGAGGGGCTGTAGGTGTGGGTTTTAATTTGCAGTGCATGGCTAGCTAACCTAGCAGATTGACTGCCTCTGCCTCTAGGGAGCTGTGGATCAAGGCATTTTAAAATGCCTTTTAGGGACTGCTGGATACAGGTTGCAAGGCTTCCAGCAGGGTGAGCCCCTCAGTTCCCCCTCTGGGGACCCTTGTGAGACAGTTCCCTAGCAGTCCAGTCCAAATCTGACTTGGGGCCCCAGGTAAGTTTGATGCCCCTGCTAAAGAGTAATGACATTTTAGCCATCCTAATGGGAGATCAAAGAGTCCTTTTTAATGCAACGCACCAGGCCGCTAGATATTTTAGACTCAAAATTGTTCTGCCCGTTGACAGTATATGGTGGTGATTTGAGTGCTGGCCACTTTTGCATGTAAATCCAGGGCTTTTGCTATCACTTATCTTTATGATACAAGAGGCACTGAGCCATGAAATGGCCAAACCTAAACTTTAACATAAGAAAAAAAGTCTCGGTCCACATTGCAGATTATGAACATGCCATGTGCTCAGTTGAGTACACAACAAATTGTACTTGCAGAGATGGCAATTCTGTTGATTGATCTGCACCTTTTAATGTGTTGCATTTATACGTGGATTTTTGGTTGTAGCTGTGTTGGACTAAGGACGTAGGCAGGCAAGGTTTCATAGTTTCATAGTTGGTAGGGTCGGAAGGGACCTGAGCAGATCATCAAGTCCGACC
>NW_005843166.1:12290-14546 GCF_000455745.1 Alligator sinensis
TAATGACTCCAAGATCCTTTTCTGCCTCTGCACTGACAAGAAGGGAGTTCCCCAGCCTGTAGGTATGCTGCTGGTTCTTCCTCCCCAGGTGCAGCACCTTGCACTTGTCAGTGTTGAAACCCATCCTGTTCTCATCTGCCCACCCCTGTAACCTGTCTAGGTCCGATTGCAGCCTATTCCTCCCTTCTAGCATGCCCACATCCCCCCACATCTTAGTGTCATCAGCAAATATGAATAGGGTGCTTTTTAGCCCTTCGCCCAAGTCACTGATGAAGATGTTGAACAGTGCGGGTCCAAGGACTGAGCCCTGGGGGACCCCACTGCCCACATCCCTCCAGGTCGAAAATTACCTGTCCGCCACCACTCTCTGGGTGTGGCCCTCCAGCCAGTTAGCGACCCATTTGACTGTGTAGGTGTCGACGCCACAGTCCCCTAGTTTTTTAATGAGAATGGGGTGAGAGACAGTGTCGAAGGCCTTCCTGAACTCCAGAAAGGCTACGTCCAGGTTCATTGAGTAGATGTGATATCTTTTATTAGGCCAACTGAGTAGTTGGGGGGGGTGGGGGGAAGTTCTTATCAAGCTTTCAGATGGAGTCGCCTTTCTTCAGGCATAGGGTATCTCTTGTTGTTCTGAACTCAGAGTCCCTGTGCTTGAAGGAGTGTGATTGCGCCCAAAAGCTTGCTAACAGCTTCGTTCCAACTACTCATTTGGTCTAATAAAAGAGATCACATCTACTCAAAGAACCTTGCCTGCCTACATCCTTAGTCCAACACACAACTACAACCGAAAACCCATATATAACAACACATTTTTTTTCCAGTTAAAAAGAAATTGGAAGCTTTACTAACATTGCAGGACCTAGGGATATGATTTGGTTTAAGATTTGAAGCAAAAACAAACATTGGAATGTGCATTATGATTATTTTTTGCCTAGATAGATATAGATATATAAAAAAAGATTCTCTTTCACTAGACCTGTAGTCATTAGAATTAAATGGACGTCTGTTTTTATGACCAGGGATCTTGGTTTTTTTTTATTTTTAAATAAAATGGTAAATTCTCTTGGTTTGGTTTGGTTTGGTTTGTTTAAACGCCAGAATCCGCTATTTAAAATTAAAGCGTGCCCCCCTCCCCCGGGCTCTGCTGGTACCTCTCACATATACGTGCACATGCCACCCCCTGCCTGACCTCCCTCCCAGCCCTCTGGAGGCTGGAATTCCGCCAGCCTGCAGAGAGCTTTGCAAAATACGTTAGACCTTCAGGGGTGCATTTATGTATGTGATCTCAAGTGATGGACGGGCCTCATGCTGGCAATAACATTCACAAACCTGATTTTTTGGGGTATGGGCAAGCTGATTATGGCATTGAGGAGGAGGAGGAAGCTGCTATTTTAATCTGAGAAGTGACCACTTCATATGTTGTGAGTGAATTTTTCTAAATTGTGCAGTTACAGTATGGGAGTTTTGTCTTTGTATGTTTTCTCTTTGTTTAATGGGGGCAAAGTCCCTGCCTGCCTTTTGGAATAGACATTTTAGTTCCAGTAGCTCTTTGAGAATTTAAATAAAGTTTTCAGCTAAAGAGAGGATGTGCAGGAACTGTAGAGGAAGGAAGCTGAGGGACAACCTAAAGAGCTGCAGAAGTTTCAAAGCTTGCATTAAAATCTGAATTGTCCAGTCAAGTGAAAGATAGCTAATTTTTCTGCTTTGGAGTAATTGAGAATAGCCCACTGGCATAGTTTCCTTACAAACACACAAGCTGATCTCGCAAGCATTTCTAATGAGATTAGTGTGTTCTGGCAAATTTAAGGGTTACACATCTGTTTTAAGGTTATCCCATCTCCATCTATTTTAAAGCATTGTTTTTCCTGTGGTACAAGTTGTCTTCCACTTTATAAGCTGATTCAAGAGAACTACTGATTAGGGATCAACTTAACGTATCTCTCAGATGCCATTCTGTTAAATGTGTCTAAGACTGACTAAACCTGTGGGACTTCACTAACCCAATTCTAATATTATAAAGTCTGTCCGTCTGTCAAGCATGAGACAGACGGACAGATTGGTTGCCTTAGCAGCCCATCAGAGTGCTCTGGACACACAGGGACACATAGCGGAGCGCTGCTATAACAGCAGGGACTGAGGGGCCAGGGCACCACCATGATGGAGGGGACAGACCTGGGGGGCAAGGCCAGCAGCACTGGCTTTGCCCCCCGCCCCCCCAGCTCCTTGAAGCCAAGGACTGGAGCCCCCCCCCCCCCC
>NW_005843166.1:14618-19586 GCF_000455745.1 Alligator sinensis
GCCTGGGCCCAAAGTGGCAGGGGGGAGGCAGGGGCCTGGATGCAGGCTTCTTTCCCCACCCCCCCTCGTCATGCTTGGTGGGTAGTTTGCTCATTTTTTAGATATCTGTTCAGATTCTAAAGCCTAGAAGCTATTTGGTTGGCAACAATAACACTGGCTCATCTAAATAGTCACTTAAATCTTTCCAACACTTTTTTTTAAGATTGATTGTTTTGGTAAACTAGTATAATAAACTAGGAACTGCGCTGCACAATAACAGCTCTATTTTGTGTGTGTGTGTGTGTGTGTATATATGTATGTATGTGTATAGAGTCTGTACGGCAGCATTGCTAACTGCCAACTATCAATTAGCTTCCCTGTTTTCATCCTCTTCAAAATGGAAAATGCACGAAGGACCAGTGTTTCAGCCTTCACAGGTCAAAAAGTATGATGCCTAGTTGTAAGACAAAGTGGGCCAAGATCTATATGTTCACTGTTTGTGCTCCCTCCCCCCCCATGCTTGTAAAGGAAGAAAACAGCTTGAACCCCATGCTCAACATATCATTTCTTTTGAGAGAGAGAGAGGGGGCGGGGGGGGAATAGCAAGAATATCATATTTTCTTTCATACCTCCTCCTTCCCCCAGAAATGCCAGCAATATTGGGTGGAGGTCCAGGATTCAGGGACAGATTCTGTTCCCAGCCTGATTGGGTAGGGGAGAGCTTTGTCCTGGGTCCTAGGGCTGCCCCATGCTGGATCTTGACACTCAGCTGAGCATCAGGATCTGTCACTGGTCAGCCCTAACCAGCCACACATTCCGTTTTAAGGCATGATACCAACGAGCCCCAAAGTTGTATATGTTATACATGGAATAGATTTTTTTTTTAATTCATTTATTGTAAGATAACGTCTTAAATTGACCTGAACATGTGACCAGATTACTATTTAAGGCATACATTTGTTAATTGTCTTAAATGTCATGTGTCAGGGGCTTAAATCATCCCTGACCAATGCCTATCTGACCTTTTGAAAACCTCCAATGAAGGAGGTGCCATGATTTTCCTAGGCAGTCTGTTCCACTGCCTCCATGTTCTAACAAGGAAGTTTTTCCTGATGTCGGGTCCAATCCCACTTTGCTACGATTTCAGGCTATTGCTATGCATCCTACTTTCTCTTCAGGAAGAAAGAAAAGATGTTCTTTCTCTTTATGGCAGTCTTTCCAATATTTGAAGACTGGTGTAACATTCCCCCTCTTCTAAACATGCCTAGTTCTCTCAACCTCTCCTTGTATGGCTTACCTTCTGAGCCTCTAATCATTTTTGGTGTCTGTCTTTTTTGGACTTAACTTTTTCTTCCTTTTCTGTAGCAACAATAGTAAGATGGGAACTTACGTTCTTTTTAATGTGTTTTAGAAGTCTTAATTTTTTGTGCGCAAACTCTTTTTCTCTTCCCTTACAGGAAATAGAGGTCTGTCCAAATCTTGAAATACATCTAACATGGGAGTGCTTTCTAGCACTTGAAATAAAAGTTTCATTTTAGTCTCTCTTTCTTTCCTCTCTTACAAAACTCTGGGTAGTATATGCAAACTGTTTCTTACTTCTAGACGCAGCTGAATATGTCTGTATGTCGTTAGGTTATAGCTGCCTTCAGAGTTGTGTATGGAGTTCTGGTTTTGAAGAAACTCAAGGAAAACAGTTGGCCAATTCTTTTTTCTGGCCACAGTAGGAAGATAGTTTGTATTACACTTAATAATGTATTCATTACACTTGTCCTATTTTGTTTGACTGCTGAGTGACAATTGGTATGATAGGACTGACTTTTTTATTCAGTTAGAGAAGATTCATCTTCAAACAGTGTGTGGTACATATGTATGGCTTACTGGATTAATGTGAGGGCTGATTATTTAGAGGTGCACCAATGTATCGGTCCATATGATATCAGCACTGATAAGAGGAATATTGACCATATCGGCAGTTGGCTTTTTTTGGCTGATGTGGCCCATAATCTTGCCAGTAAATGCCGTGTGCATGCACACAGCCAGGAGTACAGCCGAGCAGCTTGGAGAGCAGCATCCAGCCAGTAAGTTTGGGGGGGGGAAGGGGTGTGGGAAGGGCAGATTGAGGTCCCCACAGTGAGGGAGGGAGTGGGACTGGGGCATGGGTAGATGCTGCCCAGCTGGGGCAGGGTGCGGGATGGAGCTGCGAGCAGCTTTATCCAGGAGCGTGGAGAGAGGTGGGGAAGTTCCCACCAATGTGTGCACCCCCAGGGGAGGCATGGGGGGATCTCCTCCCCCCCCCCCCCCCCCCCACAGATCTTTGTGCAGGGTGAGGTTGGGTTGCTGCTGGGGCAGAGCAGGGCTCTTCCTGGTGGCAGAGGGGTGGGGGGACTGGGCCAGGGCTGCACTTGAGGCAGGCAGTGGTGGCAGCACTGGGAGGGGGGGTTGGCTACAGCCACCCCAAAATTGGCTATAGTCCCCCTCCTAGCACCGCCACCCCCTCCTACCCCAAGCACAGCCCTGACTCAACCCACCCACTGGGAATGGCCTGGCCCAGCCCACAGTGGCAGCTCACCCTTGCCCCACTCAGATCTGGGGAGCACAGCAGAGAGACTGCCTTCCTGCCCCAACCTCACTCCCTCCCTCACTTTGGAGGCCTCAATCTGCCTTCCCCTTCCCCTGACAGACTTACCAGCCGTCACTGCTCTCCCAAGCTGCCGGGCTTGCATATTGGCAGTTGGGTCGGTATTGGCCGATATGGCTCATTAATAATTGCCCATCAGTATCCGCCCAAAAAATCTTTATCGGTGTATACCTCTACTGATATTGCCTATATCTGTTATGCTGTTACAGTTGAGTAATTAGTCCTTTAACACTAGTCAGCGGAGAGTTTTTTTGTTTGTTTGGGTTTTTTTGTTTTGTTTTGTTTTTTTTACTTTTAAGTTACTCCTTGAAGTAATTTCTTCTGAATACTTGGATCAATACCACTAAATGCTCATCATGGGAGCAATTTTCTGTAAAATAACAAGCAAGGAGATTTAGCAGCTTTATTTCCATTTAAGAAAGTAAAAGTATGTAACCAGAAGCATAACCATGGCATTTTATTGAAAAGACCGGGGGAAGTCACAGCATTCTGTCCTTTGACATGCACATCTTGTCGAATGTATTCCATCTGCCATTTAAAATTCCAAATGTCTTCCCTGATAAATATTTTGGCTTATCAGATGATTTGCACAAGCTTTTCAACCTAGTTGGGAAGTACAAAATGGCTGTCTAAGCAGAATGAGTTGTAGGATAAATCTAATATGAGGGATTTATGTCTGTATTGTTGCACTGTGCTCCAGTTGTCTGTTGGAAAATGTGAAGGAAGAGGCTGCCAGATGTAAAGCATGAAATAATTTAAAAATAAAATAAATTGAAAAAGCTATACATGCGTTGTGGGGAGGGGACCATATGCAGTGTTACCAACAAACTTCCTGCAGAAAATTGAAATGGCAATCTTCCAAAGCAGATTTCTGTTTGCTTTTGTTTAAATGTTAAAGTGGTAATATCAAATGCTTTATATCAGGGCTGTCCAACTTCCAAGCAGCAAGGCACTGCACCCTGCATGAGCCACAGGCCCTGGCCCTTCCTTCCTCTTGTCCCTGCTGCACTACTTGTGTGGATGGCATGTCTGTTATTTTTTCCTCTACTGTTAAATTCAGAGTTGGGAGGAGGGAAAGAAGAGCGAACAGCAACAAGCCCCCTGAGCCCAAGAGCGGTGTACAAGCAGGGGCTCTGGGAAGACCCTGCGATGACCAACTTCTAAGCTCATAAGACTCCAGCACATGGTGTTCTCCCAGTGGGAGTTATGCTGACATGCTGGTGACCTTAACTTTCTCCCTACTCAAGTACTTGAGCTCTCATTAGCCTTCAGCTCAGACCCAATTGCCAAGTTTTTTGCAATTCTTTATCTTCCACTGCGTGTGGAAGGGTGTTTTGAATGTAAGCTCAAGTTTGTGGTCTTAAACTAACTCATTTTATAGCATACATAAAATGTCTTGTTAGATTCTGCATGCAAAATTGGGCATTTTTTTTTTAATTACATCAGGCTCCATGTTCTTTGCAAGGTTAAGTGAGTATTTTGAAATATGACAGTACTGAAGTCTGTACTGTCCTATTAAAATAAATAACATTGTACAGCAGTGACCAGCAATATTTTGCAGTCAAGGGCCACTTTAATGGTGGTTAAGTCTGAGTATGGGGGTCGCAGTGTCAGCCAGTCACTGTTTCCTCTCCCTGTCTTCACTCGCTCCCCACCCCACCTCCACTGCAGTGCCACTGCTGCTGTTTCTCCCTACTGCCTAGGTGAAGCCTCTCTTTGCAAAAATATCACAGAAGTCCCCTGGGTCTGTGGGATGGGTAAATTGGCTCTATGGGCCAGATCTGGCCCACGGGCCATAGGTTGCTGACCCCTATTATAGAGGAAGTCCACATACTATTGAAAAATAGTTCCATGGTACTTGGTTTTCCATTACTAGCCTGGTGCTGATTTTGGTCCTATCCTTTTTTTAAAAAGCTTAAAGGTTAAAAGAAACTAGATGTTGTCTCCCTGTATGGTCTATTGAAAACAAGTAATTTTGAATATGCAATTAGAGGAGAAAAGCTTGAGTTGTCTTAGATGTAAAATTTACGGAAATTTTGAAGCCATGGGGGGGAAAAAATCGGGGGGGGGGGGTTTCTGGGGGGAAAATGGAAATTTTGGGAAAATTTTAAATATGTGCAATACTTATTTTTTAGCACCCTTTACAGATCTAAAGTCACCTTGCTACTTTAAGAACATAAAATGTATTGTGTATAACTTGGTTTGTTCATAAAATTATCAAAGGGAAAAATTAAAGTTGAAAATAGAAGAAACCATCAACATTATAGTAAAACAAAAAGTTATGTATTCTGGACTTGGTCTCCTCCATAGCGTCAAGAAGATACAGAAAGCACTCATTTTTAGAAAGAGCT
>NW_005843166.1:19635-30035 GCF_000455745.1 Alligator sinensis
CCCCCCCCACCCTCATTGAATACACATTTTGCTACTTGAAACTTTTGTCTAATCAGTCTCATTTTCTGAGCTATCACTATCAGCAGTTTCTGATTCTTCTGATCATTCATTTTTTATCATCTTCATGGACTTTTGAAAACTGAAGGTTTGCCTGGATTGAGATGAGCTTCTCTACTCTTTCACATTAGTTTATTTTTTGATTTGGTGCAAGTTTTTTCCAAACATAGTCCAGTTTCTTTCACATGCTGCAGAAGATGATGGAGGAATCTGAATCAAGAGGAGTCTGAGGCTGTGTCGTGCAAAGGCCTTGCCACCATGCTCCAGGAGAAATATGCTTGGCAGAGTCCCAGACTGCATTTCTGGACCATATACCTGAAGATGTTCTGTATTCTGGAACATCTGAAAGTACTTTTCCAACATCAAGTCCTAAGTATGTTGCTTGTTTTGTAATCCAGTCAAATGCGGTAGCAGATCTATCATCACTAACCTTTTTGCCTTTTGAATCTTGGATCCAAGAGATCTGCAGCAGCATGAATTGAATGGCAACAGAATTCTTCCAGTCTGTTGTTAAAGTCTTTTACTTTTCTTTCTTCTGTACTTGTAAGTAGAGATGCACTTAAAATCAACTGTTTTTGAGAATCTGTCTGGGCCATTTGGTAAGGAATGTCTGACAAAAGTGCACTGTTTGATTCAGATGCAGTGATTGCTGAAGAAATTGGCTTTAATCTTCAGGGAATTCTGCAGCTGAACCCAGAAGACATCCTCATCAAGTAGAGTGTTCCTTATACTTATGGGTATTTTAAGCTCCTCAATTATTACGGTTTCTTGTACAGCTTCTTTGTTTTTTTAGTAAACTTCCAAATGAGATCACTACTCCTAGTTTTACTACAGGATTTGTGTCACTGTTATACTCTTCGCATTTATTTCCTCCTGCTTCTTAAAGACTAGCTACAATATGAGTAGCTTTTACATGTTTTACAACTACTTTTGCTCTTCTATAGATCTGTTACAAAGTGTCCAACTGCATAATGTCATTAAGAAGCAAGTTTAGCCCATGGGATGCACATCCTGTTTCAGTAATATGTGGATATTTATCCATTATGATCTCCCATTCTGCTGTCATGTTTAATTGTCAGTCAGCAAAGCAAATACTTTACCACTCCCAATCTTCTGTAGGACTTCACATATTTTACTATTCATATACTCTGTAGTATGCTTGTTTTCTTTTGTTTCAATGCTTCTGTAAAAAACAAACAAACAAACTGGTTGAGGTGTTATCACAAAGTTTGATTCCTTCTTCCTGCACATTTGTCCATCCATCTGTAAATACTGCAAGACACAGTGCCTCGTTGATTTTTTTTTTGCACAGATTGCATCATACGATTGCAAGAATCACTGGTGCCTCCCAAGATTGCAAGGGTGGGGGGGCACCATGGCGGCAAAAGGGGACCGTCTGCAGCCCGTGTTGGGGGCGGGGGCAGTGAATGGGGACTGCCTGCAGCTGCTGGCGGCGGTTGGGGGGAAGGGGGTCCGCTTCAGCGGTGGCCAATCTCAGGGAGGGGGCTGTACCCCCCTCTACGGATCGCCTGTGCACGTTCATATTCTGCCTCATTTTCTTTAGAGACTTGCTCAAAAAATGTCTGCCGGGCAACCAGTATGATGGTCTTAGTAATTTAAAAGCTTCTTGACAGTATGCACTTTCAGTTCTTGACAATGGCGTCCCAGAAGAATATATTGCTCTTGCAAAAGCTTGATCAATTTTTTCCTGATCTTCATGTGTCGTCTTATCTACAAATGAAGCTATTGAGAGTCTTTTGTCTACTGTTGGTTGCAATATTTGATTACTTGAGGATGTTGATTGGGCAACCTTTTGTGAAGCTGATCTTACAGAATAAGCAGCAGCAATAGGAGGACTTCTGAATTGAGAACATTGGAAAGAGCTGCTTGCACTTTCATCATCATCATCATCATCATCATCATCATGATCTACCTCCATCTCGCTTATACCCATGAAGGAATTTTTAATGTCTGCAGGACACTTCTTACATACAAGGATGTGTTTGGTCATCCTAGTAGCATTTGGAAATGCATATTCACAATATTTACAAATCACATTTTTTTTTTTTTTTTTTTTCTTCTCAGAATAACTTGCAGTGTGGAAATGCTTCCATATGCTAAAAGTTGGTCACACCATTTTGCAAAGGGAGAAAAAAAGAAGAACGTTATTTAGTGGCTAGCTTGTGTGTGTTTATGTATATGTAAACACTAAGCTACAGCATGTACAAATTTAATAGTGGATGGAGGAGAGGCCTCCTCAGAGTTAACTGAACAACTTCCCTGCCCTGCAGACCTCACTTTACTGCTAACGTTGGGTGATTTGTCACAAAACATCAGATTAGTAGTAATTCAATTATGAATTACCTAGGTTATGAAAATATACTAATGCAGCTAAAATATAGCTTAATATACTGAATTCAGAGAAATTTAAACTCTTACCTTTCAGTAAAGAAGTATGCTTTCTTTCAGCTCCTTTGTGCTGCTTCTGTACTTCTGTGGATCTCAAGGTCACAGGGCCAGGAGGAGGCAGGTTCCTTCCAGCTTCAAAACCTTTAGAATTGCTCTGTCTCCTCTTCTGAGGCTTTTGAGCAAGCAGGGCAATAAGCTCCTTGTTTCAACTTCTACAGGAACAAATGGATGCTGCTGCCAGTGTCCCCTCCCAGTCCTTTGAGGCCTAGTCGGGAGGACAGGAGCAGATCTGCCAACCTCTAGATCAAAAGTCAACAATAGAGGAAGTCCACAAGCAAAGAAGGCACTGAATCCTTCTTCCTTCTCTTGTGAAAATAGCAGTACCCCCTAGGGGCAGAAGTGTATCTTGCTCTTGAATTGGAGAGTTGTACTGTACTGCTTGTCCTCGGTGTACAGGAATTGTAATGAGCTGATGCTGTAGATGGTCTTATATAAGTCTTCTTATTACCTAGTTATTAGAAAACATTTTGGGGGAGTAAAGGATAGCAAAATATGAACACCTTGTCTTTAAACATTATTCATCATTCTAAAAGAAAATATTTCATTAGTTTGTTTGTATTATTATTATTTTTTTTTTAACATTTCCCCAAATTTCCAATTTTTTGGAGAAAAACAGTCCTCGGGGGGAAGCAGCGGTTTTTTTCCGAACTTTTCTGGGGGGTTTTCTGGGCCTTCACATCTCTAGGTCTTCTAATAAATTTCTCAAAAATACCTACTTAACTCCTGACACAATGCATTTCCCACCGTTAGTGGGGAAGGGTTGACCCATCGGGAGGAGCTACATGGGAGTTCATGTAAAATTGGGCCATGCAGACTCCATGTGAAGTTTGCCTTTGCTTTACTTGGTCTTGCCTGTGACTTTTTTTGTGTTTCACCTTACTGTCGAGGACTGAGGAATGAGATTGTTGGTTAAGCGCTAAGCTAGCACAAGGTTCCCAGTTGATTTGCTCTCCCTTTCTAGAAGAGGCTTTCACTGCCTCTGGTATTGGGGCAGAGGCTAGTGTAGAACTTGCTCTCTGGATAACCTGAGTCTGGAGGAGGTATGTTTGTGTGTGGAAAAGATCATTACATTTTTACTGTAAGGCTCTCTGAGCCCTTTTGGGAAGGGTAGCACGTAAGTCAGATAGACAATTTGATGAATGGTTATTTGTCAGGTATAGTTCTTTGCTTATTTGTCTGAGACCTATGTACTGCCTTCTCCATTATGTCCCACTTTGATCCCTAAGGGCAGCAAAGAGCAGCTTCCCACAAATTTCATGTGTGCCAAGTTCACTTGGCAAAAAGGTAGGAGCTTTTTCTTGATGGAAGCTTTTCTGCTCTGGAATTTCCTCCCTGTTGTAGTAAGCCTGAGCCTGGACATCTTCTGAAAGCTCTGTAAGATCTCTTTTATTTGTGCAGGTATTTAGCAAGCAAGGTTCAGTTGGGGTATTATTTGTGAAGTTTTCAATTCATGTAATAGTTATTTATTATTGTTGTTAAATTAACATACTTTAGAAGTTATTTTCATTTGTACTGTATACTGCCTGAGTTTATTCCAAGATTTAGTAATATACCAGTAGGCACATGGCTAGTAGCTAAACAATAAGGAGCAAAGAGTTAGGCATGTTAGTCTGAAGTCAGGCAGAAGGCAGAGTAGAGATGTACCTTAACTGAATCAGATGCATAAGCTTTCATGAGCAAGAGCTCACTTCATCAGATGCTACAGGGAACAAGAGCTACTTGGGCCTATACTAGTGGTTTGCTAAGTGTACTCTAAAGTGTATCAGAGGTGTACTTGGTAGCCGTGTTGGCCCAAGACAAAAAGACACACACAAAAAAAAAAAAAAAAAGAGAACTCTTGGTTCCAAAATTATACCTTTATTAGACCAACTGGAAAATGGCAAGAAAATTGTCCTTTTCTGCAAGCTTTCAGGATCAAAGTCCCTTTGTCAGGCTCTGGGAAAAGTGTAGATGGTACAGGATGGTAAAAAGTCCCCATAGGTAGGAAATAAACTTCATTTTTGCACAGAGGGAGCTGAAGATGGAAGGCCTGAGGTCCCTCTGGGTCCATGAGTGTGTCTTTGTGATCTGTGTTGAGTAGCTGTTTTGGACTTTAAACTTCATTACAGAACAACAAGGAAGTTTTTTTTGTTTGTGTTTTACCTCCCTGCCTGCCATCTGACACCTCCAGGGAAGGATTTCTACCTGATCAACACATCAGAGCTACTAATAAAAGGTATCATTTTGGAACCAAGAGTTCTAGTTTTTTGTATCTCCTAAAGTGTATTTGTTTTTCCCCTGAAAAATGTATTTTTTAAAACTTAATAAAAACAAGTTCTCTTATTTAAGAGCTTTCTTTCAGTATCCTAATATAAAGGTTAATTTTTCCAAAGTCTGGCAAACTGTTAAAGCTCCTGTAATAATGCCCATTAATCTTAAATATTTTAAGAACCTACTTGTTACATTAGATTTCTTCTGAAGGAACAGAAGACCTGGAGTAGGGGTAGGGGCACTCAGGGTAGGGAGGACAATCTGCACATGAATTTGGGGGTAGATGTATGGAGAAGTATGCATGCATGCAGGGAAGTGTTGGTAGTAAGAGAGAAGAAAATAACTCTTATATATGTTGATTGCTTAATTCCACTCTTCCCCCCCCTCCCCCACCTTGCCCCTTGCTCCTGCCTTTGAGTATATTTATGAAAGCTGTTTAGTGTGGGGGAGTATAAAACTTTCATATTTTGAAATATTAGAAGTCTCATGTCATACTTTCTCAGGTTTTATGCTAACATGATTTCTAATTAAAGGAAATGCCTAGATGATGTTTAAAATCAAATTAATTATCAGTACGTATCAGTTACTTAAGATACAATGCATTATAGGCAGGATGTAACTTCTCCAAATTAAGCATTAGATTTAAGCAATTTGAAATAAAGGCTGAAGCCAAAAAAAGATCCAGATATATTAAAATATGGAAATGCAGCTCAGCCATTCTACTTCATTTGAAATTTTACTCTAAAATCCTAATTACAGATGTTTATCATGTAGTGCCATTTATATGCACAATAAATTTGGATGATTTTCCATCTCTTAACAGATTAAGGTGATAGGGCCATCTCTTGGATTTTTGGAAGGAAGAAGATGATGCATAACATGATTTGTTTTCTCCTCTACATTTTGTTACAAGATATACCCTTTGGTCTCTCCATGTTCTCTTGAGATGATATTTTTCTGAACTGATGCTGAGAGATGGTAATAGAAAGTATTAATGGCTTGATCTGCTTGTGAAGTGTGGAAGAGAGATAAAAATTGTACAGCTGACCAGAAATACTTTTTGTTATTAGTACTTAACTTCAGGGTAAAAATAAACCTTCTGATCAGTTTGTTTGGACTCCTGAAGACTTGTTAGACCTACTCAGTGGGCAAGTCTACATGTGCATATTAACACGGCTTATTAAACTCTGGCGCAGTTTGCGCTGGAGTTTATTGCTCCTGGGCACAGCATTTAACATGTGCACGTGGGACCACAGCATGTTGAGCCAGGATGGTGCAGCCCCACTCGGCAGAGGTTCTGGGGGGGTCAGCCTGCTCTGACTCAATTCAGCGTATTGCAGAGGAGCTGGCTGGGGCAGAGTGCTTCAGCGTGGGGATAGCTGGCAAGCACCTGCTGAAGCACCTTTGTGCTTCAGCCAGCCCTGTCAGCATCTACACATGCATTGCAACAGAGTAAGTCAGTCTGCCATAGGATAGTATTTGTATCTGGTGATAATACTGATCTATGATGGAGTTAATTAGTTTACTCTAGCCTGATAGCTCCACACATGTAAACTGGTGACGCTTTACTGCAGAGCTAATTGGGCAATTCCGCAATAATCACTTTGTGTGGGTGTGTTATCACCATTTTTATTCAGACTTTTATCTGTATAGATAAGCTTATTGACTTAAGTTAATACCACACTATGTAGTGTATCACCTCATGTATGTGTGCACAAAATGATAATTTATAAAAGGCCTCAGAAGGGAATATATATTCTGAATATACTGTTGACATTTTGAAGTGTGTGTGTGTGTGTGTGTGTGTGTGTGTGTGTGTGTAAAATTGCATTTGATTTTTGTTTTTCATATGATTTCCAAGGGGGGAAAAAATTGTGAGCTTTTTTCCTCACTTGAAGAAAGTCCATCAATGCATAATTTTAAGTATGATAAAGTAATGCCTTTGGGTGAATTGCATTGAGAAGTTGACAAATAACAAAAAACAACCTAATGCCAGGGAAAGATGTCTTCATGATGGAAATTTGAGACTGCCTAGTACCTCAGTCTTAAATATTGTAGCCACTGTTCTCTACACAAAGCAGAAGTAATTTCTTTTATTTCTCTGAGGAAAGTCTAGGTGCAAAGCGACTGGGCAGTCTAAATGCCCACTTGAATCTCACTGTAACTTTTACATTTTAGCAATGTAGTCAATTTCTAGACCAAATAAAGTTGTGCTGCATATTATTAGGAAACAGAAGATGACTTTTAAGTAGGTAATGAACAAGATTGGAAACAGTTATAGATGCTCTTTAATGCATAGAGGTCAACATTGATACAAAGTAGATCTTGGCTCTCAAATCTGCATTCTCTTATAGTGGAACTGGTTTTTCTTAGACCAGTTTGACTTGCATTGTCTGGTCTTGGATTTCCAAGCTAGTTACCAGAGGTTAAACATTCTTGGTATTAAAACAAATATTAGATGAGTCTACAGCAAAATTTTAAAATCATACCAGTGTATTGGAATTTGACAGCATTGGGACACTTTCGGTCAAGGAAGAGAAGGTGTAGTAACTCCCCTTTTAAAATAGTTTGTCTGTATTGGTGATATGTTGTTGAAAGCATAATGAAGTGATAATCTATCAAGAATTAAAAATATTGAAAAATGTTCAGTATTGAGCAATAATACTTATTGATTGGATCTGACTTCAGAACAGTAGTTTATACTGAATAATTAACTGAAAAGGGATTAATCTTATTTAAAGGTATGTAATTTTTAGACTTAGTAGGTTTAATAAAAATAATTAGCAAAGTTGTAGAACAAGAGATATGGAAATAACTGCAACTGTGAATCCCATGCTGAAATTCTTTGTAAATATAATAAGCTTGTTCACTGTAATCTGGATCTTTTCTCAATGAATAACAAATATTGATAGAAAAAAGAAATAGGCTATTGAGATGTCTGTGCAATAGTAAATAAAACTAAATAATTGAAGGTGAACTGTTCATATATGTTGTTTAGGAACTTTTTCTTCCTCTTGGGGAAGAAGAAAACATTATAGAGGCAAAATGCATCACTGTTAAGTTACTTTGAAATGCATTTTGTTTTATTGACATAGCTGGGTTGTTTTTTTTTTTATCTGTGATTAACCACAAGAGCTGTATGATAAACTTTGACTGGAGTTTGACTGGCTGGCTTTGCTTCATGGTAGAATGATTCACTGCCAATTAACTGGAGTTAGTTGGCAAATGGATCAAGGGCACTGATCCTGTTAACTTGTAAAAGATTTTGCATATGTTAGAGCAAGGAATAGGGCTGAGCTTTTCTATTTAAAACTAAAGGGAAAAAGCAGGTATGCAAATAAATTTCAGGAGCCTCTTCTGGTCTTGCTTGGAATTCCTTTTGATGTCACTGTTGTCTGGAATATAGCTTAAAGTACAAACTTTGAAGAGCAAAATAGCTAAAGATGTGGCTATAAATGGAAAATAGAACAAAACTAAACCATGGGTTTACCAAAGGTAAAAGGTGCCACATTCCCTTGACTACTTTCCTTAATTAGAGAACGGACTTTAAACCAGTGATTCTCAATCAAGGTGCTGTGGCTGGTTGCTACCAGATCCTTTGAAGGGTACCCCAAGATGTGAGAAGTTAAACAAGGTTTGTGGAGATAAGCATATAAGCTCAGGTTCATCCCTTCCTGGCTGACTTCATCCCTGCCCGGGTCCCCTCCCCACCCCACCCCCCGGCCCTTCCCTGGCTCCTCTGCAAGGAGGTGAGCACTGTGATACATTAACTAGTTTTTGGAATTGAGCGTCACTCAATTCACAGAGTGTCTAGAGTACAAAAAGGGTAGAGAACTGCTTTTCTAGATCAGGAGTGTCAAACTCCATCAGGCCTCATAGGCTGGATGAATAGAGCAGGGCCAGACCATGGGGCTGGGCTTGGTCCACATACTGGTGCAACTGGGGGTGGGTGCTATGTGCAGCATGTCATGGACTGGCCTGGAGGAGGTGCTGTTTGCAGCATACAGGTCAACCCTGAGTCCCATGGGAAATGCTGTGGGCATTTCCCAAGCTTCACATTCCCACTGTCCCCTGGGCGTGGGCTCCATGCTGTCACCAGCCCCAGTCCCACGCTCTGCACTCCTGCCCTGCTGCAGCTCCACTCTGCCCCTACCACTTCCCTACTTGCTTCCTAGAAGCAGGGGAAGGGAAGGTCCCCAGGGCCTGCAGCAGCAGTGGCAACAGCCTTGCGGAAGCTGCCTGCTGGCTGGGCCCTTCCACCCACAAGGGTGGGAGTGAGGCACCAATGTGTACATCTCCCCCAACATACCTTGTTGCACCTCGCTGTGTCTGGGAGGTGGGATGCACATGAATGCCTCACTCCCACCCTTGTGGGTGGAAGGGCTGGGCAGGGTACAATTTGGTGGGTGCTGTGGGCTGGATCTGGCTCACAGACCATATTTTGCCTGCCCCTGGTATAGACCTTGCATCCCTTGCAAGCCCCTAATGCATGAAATTCATGAAATTTTGAGACCTATTTTTAAGACTTGACCTCAAATTTAAATGTTTTCCCCTTCATTCTTACGTAGAAGAAAATCAGCTTTAACAAACAGTCTGGAGTTAAGAGGTTCACTGACTGAACCTGTTTATTTTAATACCTTTATACTAAACTTATACCTTGGCCTGTGCTGTATTAAATTCAGATTTCATTATAGTATCAAAGGGTGATAATGCGATCAAAGGGTGAAATGGTATCCTTTGTCCTTTTTAAAGGCATAGGGAAAAGCTTCTTTATGGTAGGGGTGACCAGAATCTGGAATAGACTTCCCAAGAAGACGGTGCAGTCCTCAACCTTGGAAGTCTTCAAGAGGAGACTAGACAGACACCTTGCTGGAATCATTTGATCTCAGCAGTATTCCTCCCCAGAGCAGGGGGGTTGGACTCAATGATCAGCAGGGGAGTTGGACTCGATCTTTCAAGGTCCCTTCCAACCCTTAATTTCTATGATACGATATGTATGAAAACAAACCTTTTGTTTCAAGGTCATCATGTTGCAGTTCCATCTTTTAGGAGGATCAGTGCACAACTCTTGGCTCTGAGGTGGTGGTGGTTGTTGTGCGGGCCGGCTCCCGATCTCGGGGGCGAGCCGGGCCCGTCTTTGTGCACACAGGCTGTGGCCAGCAGCCCGGGCACGCGGGGCCGGAGAAAACCGCGGCGTGGTATGGTACACTCGAGCTAGAATCAGTCACAGAGGCGTAGTGGTTGATTGAAAAGATTATTTACTTACACCCAAGGTGGTCGCGGTGTAGGCTGGTCAGCTTTCCAGGCACAGCTCCGCTTGAGTTCTCGGTGGAGGACTCTAATAGACTCGGTTCCTTGACCCCGGAGTGGTTTAAGCTCCACGGGTTTAACAATTCTCTCTCACGGAGCAGCTGAATCTCCGTGGGTTTCATTTGGTTCCCAGGTCCCCCGGAGCTGTTAAGACTCCGTGGGTTCGACAATTGGGTCCATAGGATAGGGATACGTCTAGGGTTGCGGTCGGCGACGGGGAGAGGCTAGAGGGTATGTACCTCGGAGTTGTTAAGGCTCTGAGGGTTCGGAAATTAGGTCCCCCAGAGTTGTTGAAGCTCCGTGGGTTCGACAAA
>NW_005843166.1:30059-46471 GCF_000455745.1 Alligator sinensis
CAAGCCTTTTGTACAGCTAGCAAGCCAATAGCTAGCCGCCACGTGTGCCTATATTAAGACTGGCCAATAATGTGGCGGAAATCTCAATACAAATGGCGGGAACTTCCTTGTACCGTGCATCACCATAATGCAAAAGAAATGCACGATGCAAAGAAGGCTACAAAACTGGCGGGAAAAACTCCTGCACGCGGGTTCTTAATTGCAACAGAACACTCCACCGTGCAAAAGAGCTGCAATTTAGCGATGCCGAAGCGCACACAAACAAGAAAATCACAACTTTGGGTTGTAACAGTTGTTGTTTTTTTAATGCAAACTAAATGAAGATTGACTTTTTCAGTGGAATCTATTCTTTGTCTGCGGTGTGTGCATATGATTTTTATTACTTAAAATAGCACAGTTTTTCCTATTCTGGGGCTTTGCAGATTTCTGTGCCAGTTATTCAGTGATGGTTAGGTGTGTGACTAAAAGTCAGAGAGGTGATTCTGCCAGGTGCAGTTTTATTTGAATGAGATGCTGAAGTCCCTGAAAGGGCTGGCCCTTGAGGATCCTTTAACTGAAATGCCAGGAAAAGCTTTCACATATACAAAGCAAATATTTTGATACATGGTCCTAACTTAAGAACTGGTGTAACCGGTCTGTTGGATGATTAGCGGTACACCAGTATATTGGTCCATATTGGATTGGCACTGATAAAAGGAAAATTTAACATTTTTGGCAATCAGCTTTTTTTGGCCAGTGTAGCCAATAATGTCACCATTTAAATGCCTCATGCATGCACGCACCCGGAGCATGCACATAGCCAGGATTGCAGCCTGGCAGCTTAGAGATCAACGTCTGGCTGGTAAGTCTGTGAGGGAAGGGAGGGAGGCAGATCTAGGCCTATACAGTGAGGGAGGGAGTGGGGCTGAGGCAGGTGCTGCCCAGGCAGGGTGGGGCACAGGGTAGAGCCATGGGCAGCTCATGAGGAGCTGCCACTGCGCCCACCCCTGGGGGAGGCATGGGGGAGCATATGCCCCTTGGATTTGTGCATGGAGCAAGGGTAGGCTTTGGGCCACAGGCTGCACTGGCCTCTTCCCAGCGGGGGACAGTGCTGGGGCTGTGCTCAGGGTGGGTTGGGGCTGTGCTGAGAGTGGGAGTTTTGGGGTGGGCTATAGGCACCCCAGAATTCCTTGTAGCCCTCAGCCCCAAATCCACAGTGGGCAGCCTGCCCTCACCCCACACAACCGTGAGGCATATGCCCCCCAAACAAGCTGCCCACAGCTCTGTCCCCAGCCTCACTCCCTTCCTCATCATGGGAGCCTCAGTTTCTCCAACCCCACCCCAGTTTACCAGCCTGATGTTACTCTCCAAGTTGCCAGATGTATATTGGCTATTGGATCAGTATTGGTGGATATGCCTGGTTAATAATCGGCCATTGGTATCAACCAAAAAAAATCTTTATTTGTGTACCCCTAGTTACAATATGTAAAGATGCTATAGTTTGGAAGCATCTTGTACAGAATATTGCACAGTGTTAATAAAAGGCAACAAGGCTTTTAGAGATCTTGAGCACAATAGCAGGTGCTGAGCAGCCTTGAATTGCAGAATTCAGTTCTGTTAATTTTTTTTTTTTGTGGTGCAGCTTCTTCTGTTTGAAAAATGAACTCAGTTAAAAATTACACTTGCAGTTTTCAGTTTTAATAAGGGTAAAATACTTTCATTTTCCTCTGTCCATTCTCCTTTTTGCTGAAAAGCAGAGACCCTTATTAAAATCAGGGAAAAGAAACATCGATGGTTTTAAAATTCAGGTCTTTTTTAAAAATACTTTGTAGAAATGTGATTCTTTCAAATCAAATGTCCTGTTAATGAAACTCTAGCTTGTAATTATAAGGATCTGATAACAAATGTTATAACTCTCATTCATTCTTATTTTGCAGACCGTGAGGACCAATCAATTCTTTGCACGTAAGTAAACAAGTGTAATTCTAAAGTTGGCCATTTTTATTATATTCCAACAGTAGCACAAGGAACTGTCTGCTTTTGCCCAGTCAGGTTACTCTCTTTGTGTATACCTTAGCAGCTAAGTCTAACTTGTAAAAATGCATTTTTAAAAAGTGCAAGTTCAACCAATCAATTGTGTGTGTATCTGTAATAACAATACTGTAACTATTCAAAGTAGTGGCCCACTGCCACACAGGTAACTGACTATTCTGCAGTTATTCAATCTCGACATTTACCAAGTGGGTTAAATGTCAAAAGACCTCAATCCTTGAACTAAAATATAAAATGCTGTATTTTTTGTGAAGTACAGTCAAAAGGACTGGCTTTTTTGGAATAATAATTGATGTTGAAACCCCACAAAGCAAATGAGTTTCTGAAGAAATGGTGCGTCTACACAAGACGCTACGTCGCCATAGTGATAAGCTATAGTGACGTAGCATCAGCAGGCACAAAATGTGACGCCAACGCTACTGCATAGTAGTTTGTTGCTATTGCACAGTAGCATGGAAAAAAAAACCCGTGCAGCATCAGAACTGCGCAGTAACACCGGTTAATGTGCAGTCATTTACTACTTGCTTAAGTACTAAATAACCGCACAGTAAGAACAGTGCAGTCTGGCACGCATGTAGACGTGCCCACTGTCCGGTTACCTACTCTGCCACATCTTCTTCATGTGTTTCAGTAGTTTAAGACAAATTTTCTTTCTAGCCTCCCCTACCTGAATGAGTTAGCAAGCTAAGGGATCTTTTGTACTATAACTGGCAGGGAATAACTATAAATGGTGTGAATAGTTTGAGGTTTGGACAGCTGACTTGCCTCATTGCAGATTCTTCTTCTCCCAAGGATTGTCACTTTCTGCCTCAATGTAATTATCATTTAAATCTGTTTATAGGCAACACGAAAGGACACACTGCCTATTGCAGACAATTCATGTTTTTAGCTTGCCCTCAGGCACTAGATGCTTGTTAGGATCCCAGTTTATCCAGCTGAAAGCAAAATGTATAATATTTTTCCAGTGTATAAAATAATTTCTGATAAGTTTGATAAAGATGTCTTTTCCCAGGGTAGGACACCATTACAGTATACTTACTGTTGATAAAATACCTATTGTTGCCCTCAACCACATTTTTGAGTGAGGATTCAGTGGTGCTTGACTATATCTGTTCTTTGGGAGGGGGAAGGGGGAGACAAAGCCCTACTTTACCTAGGGAGAATGACTTCAGGGGCCTCTGTCATCAAAGTGACAAACACTTTCCCATGTTGTCAGTGTCTGAAGCTTTTAGGGTCTTGCTTCCAACAGAAAATAGGCAAGTCAGTGGCTGCCACTATAGGTCAATAGGAGCCTTCCATGCACAGCACTATATAAATTCAGTACAACCCATATTAAATGGATTTTAAAAAATATGTGAAATGTAGTGAAATCTGGGCCAGAGGTATGTTCAGTACCTTAAATCACTACTAGTAAAATTTTCAGGTGAAATAAGCTGGCATAATGATGGGCAGGCAAGTTATGCAGGTCAGCTTACGTTGTTTGGTAATGTGGATTCACCTGGTGGGTGTGTGTGTGTGTGTGTGTGTGTGTGTGTGTGTGTGTGTGAGAGAGAGAGAATATAGCCAGGTCTAATGGCATATGTAGGTGTCACATGCAAGTTATGCTGGTTTCTATATGGTAGAGGTCTTCTGAACTCATAGTGGCTAGCTCAGGGGTGGGCAAAATGTGGCCCGTGGGCCAGATGTAGCCCGCCAGGCCATTCTATCTGGCCCGTGGGGCCCCTAAAAAATTTATAAAATGAATATTAATCTGCCCCAGCTGCCTTTCATGCGGCCCTCGATGGCTTGCCAGTAAGTAACTCAGTAAGTGGCCCGCTGCCTGAAATAATTTCCTGCCCCTGGGCTAGCTAGTTGAACATGAACTCTTAGTGTAAAGCTGTAACCAAGGTCCCTGACAGATGTTCATTTAAAGGCTCAATGGGATCGGATGCATGATCCCAGCAATCATGCCTCCTACCATGCTACATGTGCATAGCAAGAGACACAATTGCAAGATTAGGGATCAGATCCCAGTTGCACCAACAGTGCCAGTGCAGGGGGAGCTCGGGATCTGCACCAGCAATAACAGGCAGTTAGCTGACTGCTACTCCCAGCCTCTGCAGTCCAGCAGTCGGGCCTCAATGCAACCCTGAGGCTGAGAGCCCTGATCAGCTTTAATTTCTGCAGAATCAAAATTTGAGGGTGGTTAGGGGCAGGAGGGAAATGTCAACATTTTACTAAAATGTTTTGGTCTGAAACACTGAAATAAATGTTTTTGTTTTTTGGAGGGTGCCATTATGGAGTTCTCTAAGCGTTCACGTGAAGATTAGATTTTTTTTTTTTGATAGTGGCATCTATTGTGGCAGTGCAGGCCCTCTGTTTTCCCTCGTACTTGCATACAAAGATCATAAAGAAAAGAATGAATGTGATACTCCCTCAGTTCCCTCATTCTGTCTGCTAAGCAAGATGAAACTTGGTTGGTGTCTGACTTTGTTACTGAGCTCTGATTTTAAAATTCTCAACTCTTCAAAAATTTCTGGAATTCATCTGACTTCTTGAAATTTCCATTCAGCAATATAAATGTCTTCAACCCATCTGGACTGAATACTGGCAATTCGGATTGCAGTATTCCTCTTGAAATTGTTGAGCCTCAAGCTATAAATGTCCTATAATGGATGAATTCATCCAAAGATGTCAGCAAGTGTCACTTGTATTTTAGAATTGTCCCATATCCCACGTACATACTTAATATTCCTCTCTTTTACCTTAAAAAAAAAAAAAAACAAACCTTTAAGCTCTTTTTTATCTGGGTGCAGTCTAATGAAAGTTTCTTTAGACCTTGAAGAGATGGACATCAGATTCCCACTAGGGAAAAAAAAACATCCTCAGCTCTGTCTAACTGACAGACCTGACTGGACCAGCTATCAAATCAGATATTGCTACTCTCAGTACTGAAGTCTGAGACAAACAAGGGCTGGTCCAAACCAAAATAGTGACTCCTGATGGAGGTCAGTGCTTTTGCAAAAAGATATTCCATGTAAAGTCTCAGGAGATATACAGCACTGTATGGTAGCTGAGGGCTAGTGATTAGAAATAGTATACAGCAACGGGGAGGAAAACCTCTCTAACACTGGTCCTGAATATGCATCATGCTACTTGATTGCCTTCAGTAAGCAACATACTTCTGCCTGAGCTGGGACAATCATTGGCTTAACACAGACCCAGGGACAGAGACTACCATATTCCCTATTGCTGCTGTTAAAGACAGTCTCTCTCAACATATGTCCTAGTGGCAGTGAATAAGAGCATAAAAAGTGCCATATCGGTGGTCCATCTAGCCCAGTAATCCTGTCTCTGACAGTGGCATTAGCAGGTGCTTTGGAGGTAGAATATATGAACAGGGCCTGTCTAGCATAATCCATTCTCTGTTGCACCGTCTCTGGCATCCACTGTCGTTGGCTTAAGCATGCCAGAAAATACAGTGACTGTTCTGTTTAATACCTATTAATGGATCTATCACACCTAGGGGATTCCAGGTGACCAATCCACTCAGTTCAATGTAATACACAGCCTATTGTGACAAGCTGTGTTTCACTGTCTAGGAAATTGAGGAGCCACCTTTTATCAGTATTCTGTACAGTAAATAGAAAGAAATGGGTGCCACACTTGCAGAACTAACATACAGAATACAGAACCACCCAGACATAAGTCGTTTACCAAGAGATCTCTGCATCCAGCCATGAAGCCTATTGCAAACACCTCCACTCCTTAAAGAAGATGGAGGCAAAACTTTTCTAATTTACATACTCCAACAACAACTCTTACAATCCGTGATTGTGTCAGCAACCAGTGTATTCAGCCACACCCTCCAGCCCTTGGATAGGATATTCATCTGTTGGCATCTGATCAGAGAAAATATTTGAGCAAATTTTAGTGTAGATCAAGGGTTGGCAACCTATGGCCTGCAGAGCCTTTGCATCTGGCCTGTGGGCACGTAGTGCTCCATCAGAGGGGTGATTTGTCTCTGACACCCAACTGTAGCATGGTGTAGAGAGAAGTGGCAAAGATGGCTAGGCACTAGTGCCTACCCTGCTAAGACCTAAACTATGTCATTCTGGCCAACATGCTGGAAAATGTTGCCAACCCCTAATGTAGACTAATTGCAGACACTATAGATGTAGTCACCTCCATGCCACCAGATTTAATTGTAGGAACGCACTGAGATCCACTGTCTATATAGGTAGGCTCTGTTAGAGCTGTATCTACTCTGATCCCACTGACCGGGATGCAGATCTGGAACAGGGATTCCTGTACTTGCAGTGCATCCTCAAATCATTGACCTGGATCAACAAAGCCAGACTCGGACCCTGCTCTGGCATACCAACCCTGTGACAAGGACAGCAGTCTCTTGTTGTCACCTAAAGCCCTCAACTTGAACACTTTGGGCACATTTTATGACTTCCAACCTCCCCTGGAAAATGATGACCTCAAGCCTGCCTTGGCTTATAGGTACTTTCCAACCTCAAATGACATCTCTAGTAACAAACTACCTAACTCCTGTTCTCTTCAAGCCATGAGGCCTTGCTACAGAACCTTACTTATGCCTCTCTGAACAAGTTGATCTATAAGGTACCACCTTGCCCTACCTTCTGCCTAACTTCAGATTAACACAGCCAACTTCCTTGCTCACTTAGCTTTGTGAGATCTTTCTGTAGCTCCTCTCCATCAGCTTGGGATTTGACTACTTGGTATAATTTAGTAACAGCTGAAAACCTGCAGTTTTCTCTGTGCACTTGCATTTCCAGGTCAATGATGAAAATGTAGAACAAAACCAGGCCCAGCACAATCCCTTTAGGATTCTGTTATTGATCTTTCTCCATCCTGAAAAGTGACCATTTAGCCCTACCCTTTTGTTTCCTATCTTCTAACCAGCTTTTAATTCATGGGAAAACTTCCTCTCTAATCATGTGGTAATTCCAGTTTTGTTTTGTTTTTAAGTATTTGGTGAAAATCCAAATATAGTGTCAGCTACATCCCTGTTATTCGCATGCTTGTTAACACCTTTTAAAGAACTTGAGCAGACTGAGGCAGGTTTTCCCTTTATAAAAGTCTCGCTGACTCTTCCCTAGCATATCATATGTCTATGTGACTATTGATTTTTATTCTTTATTATAGATTCTACCAACTTGTCATGTATACAAGTGATACTCACTAGTGTCTAGTTCCAGGATCATCTCATGGATAGTTCTAGGATTACCCTTTTTGAAGATGGGTGTTATGTTAGCAAGCTGCCAGCCCCTGGCACAGAGACTATTTGTAACAGTGGTTACATATATTATTGTGAACAGTTCAGTAATTTTACATTTGAATTCCTTCAGGACTCTCAAGTGAATGCCATCCTGTCCTGGAGACTTATCAGCATTTGACTTTATTGATTTGTTCTAAAACTTTTTATTATCATTTTAGTGTGATCCAACTCTTCAGATATATCTTCTAGTTAGGACTTTTTGATGCAAGCAAACAAACAAACAAACAAACAAACAAACAAAAGTTTTCATTTAGAGAATTAATTTAGGTTCTCTGGTATGGCCTTATCCCTGAGTGTACCTTTCACACCTTGATCATCCAGTGATCCTGCTGATTCACTTTTCCGGCTTCCTGCTTCTAAAGTGTGTTTTTTAAAAGGTTTTATGATTAACTTTTTATTACTAACTTTTGCAAGATGCTCCTTCATTCTTCTTCTGACTTGCCTTGTTTTTCTTTTATCTTTAACCTGTCAGCTTATGAGCTTTTGCTTTTTTGCTTTGGATAACCTCAACTCTGCTATTACACCATTCAGGGGTGTTATTGAACCACTATGTACCCTTTCCTATTTTCAATATACACTTTTTGTGGGCTTCTAATATGGTAATTTATACACATCCAAGCTGCTTGCAGGCCTTTTACATGTTTGACTGTTCCTTTTAATTTCTTTTCTAACCTCCTGACTTTTGTGTAAATTCCCTTCCTGAAGCTGTATATTGGGATGGTGGATATTTTTGGCTTTGTCCCTCCCACTAGGTTGTTGAATTTAATTAATTCTTATAGTCATTGTTACAGTATGGCTTGAAACAGGGTTGGATTTAGAATTGCTTCTCCTCCAGTACATTCCAAGATGAATTATTCTACTAAGCAGTAATTTATTACATTCAGAAATTTAATCTTTCCATTTCACTCTGATTAGTTGTTCTTATGTGAAAATAGTTGACAGTAATTCTTATTTTATCTGTCCCACTTTAGCAGCTTCTCTATTAGCATTTCATAATGACTTTCACCTTTCTGATTGAGTGGTTGGTAGTACAATCCTAGTACTATGTTACTTTTATTCAAGTATGGAATTTCTACCCATTGTGCTTCTGTGGTAGTTTTCATTTTGGATAAGACTTTTTTTTTTTTACGCAGTCACTGTCTATACTTTCCTTAATATACAGTGCCACTCCCCCACCTGCTTATCCTACTCTTTTATTCCTATATAATTTATAACTTGGTATAACAATATCCCATTGATTTATCTTCCTTCCACCACACATCTGGGATGCCTATTATGTCAGTCACCACTTAATGCCAGGCCTTCTAATTCATCCTTCCTTTTTCTTGCTTAAGGCTTCTAACACTTGTGTAGAAACGTGCATAAATTTTGTCCTTGCCCAGTTTCCTGTTATTATGTGTATGACTTGATTTGGACTTATCTGCAACTGTTGCACTTCCTACTCCCCTCTATCCTTTTCAAGAGGTCCCCCATCTAGGGTTGCTTCAATCTGAACCATATGTTCTTCTGCACCAATTGACCTTTCTGCCACTGCAGCCTAGCCAGTCATTTCCCAGTCTGTAATAATTGCGTGCACAAATACAGGCTGGGGAATGAGTAGCTAGGCTGCAATACTGCAGAGAAGAACCTGAAGGTTACAGTGGACCAGAAGCTGAACATGAGCCAACTCTGCTCCTGTTGCCAAAAAAAAAAAAAGTAATGGTCATAAACACCTCTTTTAATGATCTGCATATTTCCTTTCCATACCTTTTAATGCAGTGTTTCTGCACAAGTACATGATGACCAGCTTCCAGGGGGACAGCAACAGAACCCCGAGCCCACATCAGCCAGCCCACATCCTCCCCTTACCTCCCATGGTCTCTGTTCAGCTCTGCTCCATGCCACAATTGAGGGGTGGGGAAAAAGGAGGCGGGCATGTGCATCGCCTTCCAATTTGGAAAAGGTGGTCACCCTAAGACACTCATGTAATCAGACTAGCCACTCCAAATTTTGACTCGCTATACATGACAGCGGTAGGTTCTTTTGGCTGAGACTTCACTGGGGATCTGGAGGAGAATATAAGAGAGCAGCCCTCCTCGCAGATCCTAGATGGCTGGAGCAGCTGGAGGGGAATGGTGGTCAGTGGCCCCACTCAGGTTGCAAACTGCAGTCTACCATTAGCAAGAAGTTGCCCATCTTAATTTAGACTGTATCTTTTTAGCATTGGATGTACATGTGCTATGTATATACTAGTGCGTGGCAAATTGGCCTGTCCTTTTCTTGGATCTCCTTTATAATTATTCTGCCACAAACTCAGTACATGGGTCTTAGCATCATGAAAACAAAAAATGTATCTTTCAAAGAAATGTCTTGTAATACTACTGTACAAATAGTGCCATTTTTTTAATGATTAAAATCTGTATTTTAGATCTAGTTTGTACCTTAAAGCATCAGACTAGGCATCTTGAGTTGAGCAGAGAAATCAGTTACTGGGGTTATCAAGTAATTATAACCAGCTAGCATTTACTGACCAAGTTTGAGCAAAGGAAATCTAAGTAACTTCTGGTCATAAAACTTTTTTTTTATGAGAGACAATGGGTTAAATAAGGTTTATTAAACCTTAAGACATTTACCCAAGTAAACTCTGTGCATTATTTTTTGTGTAATCAGAACATCATCTAAATATTGTCCTTGCTAGGATGGCACCATTATTTTGAATAAGTTGACTTGTTATATTTCCTAATGATTAATGTACACATTCCAGTTTAGTTTAACGTGGATGGGATCAAAGATCCATTGTTGGATGAAATCATCCAAGATGGTTACATTACCTAGCAGTCATTTAGAGCTGATAATCAGAGTTGTGCTCTTTGGATTTCATTTCATAAAGTTGTTCTAAGTAGGAGGTGAAGGGTCCAGTTTCTAATGCAACTAAGATTTAAACATAACAGGTACTTTTGAAGTCCATGGTCAAGCTGTCACTGACATTAGCAGAAACATAACTTCACTCAAGGCTTTTAGAATTACAATTCATGCAGCACACTAATTGAGATGTACTTAAAATAATCTGATTTCAGGAAATTAATCCTTAGCTTCAGGCCACAGTTTTCACCTCTTAAATGCTATGTGCTGTTTCCTAAATGCTGTTAAAGCTCTTAAATGCTGTTTTACTTTTTATGGGCAGTTTGAGAGTGTTACAGATTGTCAATTATTTTTATAATTGGTGTGTTTTGCACTCCTGGAAAAAGAGCTGAAGTATGCAGATCTCCTCATTCCTACAAATGAAAAAGATTTAATATTCTAAATATTCTTAATTCCTTTTTAGGAAGGAGTTCGTTTGTTGTGCAGTCTGTATCTCACAGGAAATATTTGGCGTGTTTGCAAGCGCTTGGGAGAAAAGAATAAAGTTGATAAATTACGAACATTGCTTCTGAAAGAGAAGTTGTGCAAGGACATTCTCTGTAGATGTATACCGTGTGATATAACACTTCTGGCAAAGGGAGTGCATCCATAAACTTAAGTGTTTTTACCCTTGGGTTCTGGATGAGTGGTAGAGATGTCATCATAACAGATTCCATAATATTTTTTTTATTAGTGGGCTATTCTGAAATTGTGTAGAATTTTTTTTTTTTTTTTTTTTTAAGTGACCTCTGGACTGTAATTTACTGCATTTTTTTTTTTTTAAGCTTACTAGATCCACCACAGTGGCTTTTTTTGCCTTAATTTAGCTAGGTCTTACTTAAAGTGATCTTGGTCACTGTTATTCAGTAACTAAAACCCTCACTGACTACTGGTCACTCTGCTCGAGTTTAATAGAATTCTAAAGGTGTAAAGGATCTTGAGTCATTTAGGCCAATCCCTCATACAGAAGCAGTACCTAAGTGGATAGCAAAAACATTCTAATATTGATTTCTGGGTGTACATGTTCTGCTTTTTATAAATCTTTCTATTCTTCTAGGAACAGGTTAGACTGTGGTGCTGCTCTTTTGTGATAGATCTATGCCAGCTTAGGGATGGGGAGATGGTTTGTGCGCCAAGGACAGACCCCAGATGTCTTCACACTTGCCTTTGGCATTTTGCATATCGTGACTGCACATCATGAACCATCTCAACCTTTTTTAGATTATTACCTTCTTTCTCTCTGAAAGAGGTTAAGTGTAGGCAGTTAGAATTTACATCAAGAACTAACTTTCAAAGATCCCTGCTATCTTTAAAGAGTCTCTAGATTGCTTATTTGCTGACAAGACTGCTACATTACTACTAACAGGCAAACCCAATTATGGAGCATCTTTTCTGTTAAAGAGAAAATGTTTTTCATATCCACCTTTTATAGAGTACTTCATACCAAGACAATAACCAACTTGTTAAATAAACTCTTTGTATTTCCAAAACGTTTTCATAGTGGCAGCATAGACTTTTTTTCACTATCTGGCCTGGACCTTGAATAGAAAGAGCTGTGTTTCAGATTCTTAGATTTGTTTTAAATTCCCCTCCTCCCCTGCCACAAATCACTGACAACTTCCCTGCTGTCCATCATGCTCTCTGTTGGAGGTGGATGGGGGAGAACACAGCACCATAAGATACTGGGGAAATGACAACCCTTGTAGCGCCATGATGTATTGTACACAGAGAGAGAGAGAGATAGCTGTACACCGTAGAGCTAAAAGGGATGTCATTTCCCCAGGGCCAGATGGGTATAGATAGATAGCTGTCCAAACAAGATACTGTTTTCATCCAGGAACATTTCTGTAGTCCTATCCCTATTTTTCTTGTGCTGTAGGGGACACGAACATCTGTCTGCTCCCCTTTTGCAGTGGTACAAATGTCTGTCCATGGCGCAGGTCCTGTCAGTTTTCAGGCTGCAATTGGAGGCAAAAGGTGCTCTGAGAAATGAGGTAAAGAGCCTTAATGAGGCATGAGAAGTTTAAGATCAAGGTGTTCCTGTAGTCTACGGCTTTCCAACTTCTAGATGGCTGAGGGTGGCAGTGCCCTCAGCTATAGGTTGTTTGGGCCCCACACCCCTGCAGTGCCTGTATTGTGGGCCACATGCTACATTGCAAGCATTGCCCACTCCTGCACTGTGGGTGTCTGTGCCCCCCTGCTGTACTACCCCAGTGTGCCTGCAATCCATACACCACACCACGTGGGCTCTTTTTGCCAAATTGTGCAATGGGTGCTGTGCTGTACTGTGGTGCACTGCATGGAGTTCCTTGGTATGTCCGTCCCCCCCCCTCCCCCCCCATACACCCCCGCATCGCCCTCAAGACGCCTGGCCACAGGTTCCCTCAGCTAGAGAAAGGCAAAAGCCAGAGGACTAGGGGTAGTGTCTGCCAGGGTGATAAGGGGAGTGGCATCCAAACCAGAAGCCTAGGGTCACTTGCATCCATGGGCTACCAGTTGTACAGTCCTGCTGTAATCGGTGAATATTTTTTTATTATAAATTTGAGTGAGTGCATACTCAAGGTAAGTGCATGGCTCTTTTTAATCCCTAAACCAGTGGTACTCAAGTCTTCTTAAACTCAAGGCAACCCTCCATAACTTTTCTGAATTTAGTGGCACTCCATTTCAAAAAATTATTTATTACAATACATAAAATATATGACTGAAAACATATTTTAAACAAGACGACAGCAGCTTAGAATGCTTTTGATGCTATGTATTCATATTTGAAATCTCTTTACCTTGTGAACGACGTACAAGTGTTTGCACACCTAACTGATAATGCAGTGTGGCACCCATGGTATCCTTAAAGGATCTTGTGTCACTCCAGGATGCCACAGCACCCCAACTGAGAGTCCCTGTCCTAGGCTATGCATTTAAATGACTGACTGTTCTTGTCAGCTGAAACTGAAGTTGTGAATGTTTTCTTGCAGAGGTGAATCGGGTGCTGGGAAGACAGAAAATACCAAGAAAGTTATTCAGTACCTTGCTCACGTTGCTTCCTCCCATAAAGGAAGAAAGGACCATAATATTCCTGTAAGTTTGTGTTTGTGTTCATGGTCCTGGTGGTGTTTGTTTCTAAATCTCTTTTTAATCCTACCTTCTTTATTGCAAAAATATTATTTGCCAGTCTTCTAAAATGCTAAACTGATAATTAATTAATATTAGCTTATCATTTAACTAGCTGTAGTTTATCAAAATAACAATAGCACATGTTTGTTTTTATTCTTTTAAAAACTACGACAAATAATTTGGAAACGAAAGTGTGATGTCGTAGGATTAAAAACAGATGTCTGCCAACTTTGATGTAAAAAAATTAAAACTAACAAAAGAAAATAAGCAGTTACATATCATTTTGTTAACCTGTTTTGATACTTTAGATAAATTTTGTGGGGGGGAAAAACAGTCCTACAACTGATAGTTGGTGTAAGCATTCTTTTAGTCTTAATCAAAGTGACAGGTAACTTGGTACAGTTTTTCTGCAGCTACGATGTAAAGAACGCCATGCTTCTGCAATAGCCAGTATCCCATTGTTAGTAGAGCTTGTTTTTCACTGCATCTCCCCATGATTAATGTTTTTCTCTTTTTGATAAGATATGGACTTGGAAAAACTTTTTTAATTTGCTTTTTATTGGTTACTAATTTACTGCTTTATAACTTGACTTCTACAGCTTTTTTTCAAATTTACTGCTGCAGTTCTGAATCCAGATTTTGCTAGTCTTAAGGGTGGGACTGTTTTTAAAAGTGTATGTGTGGGTTTCAACTGTGAGTAATTAGTAGGTCGGTTAGAGCACTTTGGCCTAAAATCATTATTCAGTTTTATCCAATTAAGTAGTCTGCTGAAAGCAGTGTGAAACAGCAGAGCTGCGCAAGGATTTCCTTGCTGCTGCCGGCTCCACGCTTCCCTAGTGACACATCCTCTATGCATGGAAGAAGCAGTGCAGGGTTGTGCCGCTCACTGCAGTGCTGCACGTGGAGGACCTGTCACCAGGGCAGGGAGGACCCATGCCCCCCAGATCTGTGTGCGGGGCCGGTGTGGGTATGCACTGCAGGCTCCGGCTACTGCCCTGCTGCCCTCCCCTGGAGAGCAGCCCCTAGGGTCTCTACAGCCCAGCAGGAACAACTCAGTGCTGCAGGGCAGAGCTCAGCTGTGCAGGAAAGCTGCTCACCACTGCAAGCTTTGAGCTGTCCTGGCAACGTATCTTCCATGCATGGGGCTGCTGTGAGTGGCACAACCCCTTTCTACTTCCACTGTCCTCATGCACTAAGGACATATTGCCAGGGCAGCACAGAGCTTGCAGCAGCAAGATCCCTGCAAGGCTCTGCTGTTTCCTGCAGCGCTGGGTGACATGCTGGGCTGCGGAGGCCCCAGGGGAGGACAGCGGGGTGGGATTCTGAGCCCGTGGCGGGGTGCAGGTCCCCCTCTACCCCCCAGGAGTGTGCGCAGCAGTGGGGAGCCAGCTCCACCACCTTAATTTGCCTGTCTTTTTTGTTCTTATGGAGTTTAAGAGGTGTTTACTTACATGATTCATCCTAATTATTTTATTGGACTCCTGCCTCACGCACTATACAGGCTAGATGATACTCCCTGAATGAACACAATTCAGTATTTCTTTTATCCATTATTCAGTTTGCAGGAAATAAGGCATGGGTCACAACATTCAAAAATAAATTATTATTTTTTTCTGTGGTGCCCCCCACTGTATCAGTGCTTATTAATTATATTTTCAGTTCTACTGTCAGGTGAGGGGCAGTATAAAGGGCATGGAGAAGTTGGGGGGGTGTCCAGAGGTGGGTGACAAAAATGATTAAGAGCTTGTAAGGCAAGCCATATGCAGAAAGGCTGAAAGCAATGGGCATGTTCAGCTCAAGGTAGTTATGAGGGGATGTGATGGAAACCTTCAAGTATCAGAAGGGCTGCTATAAAGACAAGGAGAATACCTTTTTTGCATTGCTGCAGGGAGCAGGATACATCAGGGGCGGGCAATTATTTGGGGCAGAGGGTGGCTTACCGAGTTTTGGCAAGCTGTCAAGGGCCTCATTGGTAGCCCCACCCCTTGACAGATACCCCACCCCTGGTTGCCATCTTGTGACTGGAAGTCGCCCCCCCTAACCTTTGCCACCAGAAGTCCCTCCCCTTGCCCCTGGAAGTACTCCTTTCAGCAAGAGGTTTTGCCATATCGGAACCAGAAAAGTACTGAATTATATTCTAAAAAGCGAACATCTATAACATTCATTAATTTGGTTTAAAAAAATATTTTGTCCTGATTTACATGCGTTTGTGTAGTGCGCATACAGGTGATTGCACAATAGCTTAAAATGCAGTCTTACACTTGTATATTGTGGGCGGTGGGGTATAGGTTTGAGGGGGGGCGGTGGGAATGGGGAGTGAGAGTGTGTGTGTGTGTGTGTGTGTGTGTGTGTGTGTGTGTGAGGGAGAGAGACTGAGAGAGAGAGAGGGAGGGAGAGAGAAACAGAACTGGCAGCAAAAATGTTGTATTGTTTTATTTCACTCATTGCAGGCATGTAAAAAGCCCGCGGGCCATATTTCGCCCGCCCCTAGGATACATGCTAGTGGTCTGAAGTTACAGCAAAGTAAGGTTATAACATACTCCCCATAAGCCGTCTTTTAGTTTGGAGACTATGCTGTTAGATGGCATGTGTGTTGTGATCTAATCACGGTGTATGTACAGGGGGGGCTGTAACAAGGTTGAGCAGGGGGCCTCAAGGGGGAGGGAGTTTCAGAGCTGAGGAGTGACTACTAGGAATGACCTCCCACATGTTTTTGCTAAACAAACTTTTAGTTAAATTTAACTTCAGCTATTATTAAAAAATAAATAGGTGCATATGAATTTGCAGCTAAATCACTAGAACTGTTGCTTTAAAAATGGGGGGAGGGGAAATCTAATGCAAAGAAATAAAGTATATTCCTATTTCTGTATAAGGTTTAGTGTAAGCTAGAGCAGGGGTGCTCAACCTCCAGCCCATGAGACAAATGTAGCCTGTGGAGCCATCACGTTTGGCTCACAGGGAGGGGCTCCCCCACAAGTTATGAGTTTTGGTGGGGAGCAGTGCTGTTAATATGGCCATCCCAAGCCCCTGGGCCAGGCTGCAAGCCCTCCTCCCGCAGGGCCAGTTCCTTGCCACCCCCCCCCCCCACCCCACCTTTTTTGAT
>NW_005843166.1:46502-56642 GCF_000455745.1 Alligator sinensis
GCCCGCTGTCTCCTCAGGGCTGGGCCATGCCCCCTTCCCTCTTTGTGGGGCCAGGTTAGGGTCTGACTTCCCTCTCTGCAGGCTTATCTTGGGACCTGGGCACACCTTCCTTCCCCTCCCTCCCCCCGCCCCTGCACATACATCCTCTTCCCTCTCCACAGGACTGGGGCAAGCTCCTGTCCCCTGCGCTTCTTTGGGGCTGACCTGCCCCACCTCCCCCCACGTGGGCAGGTGGTCCCTGGTGTGCCCACCCAGGCATCAGATCAGGAACACTGGTTGGATCTGGACTGCAGACAAACTAGGCACTGCCAAT
Organism: Alligator sinensis; assembly: GCF_000455745.1. Lineage (NCBI taxonomy): Eukaryota > Metazoa > Chordata > Crocodylia > Alligatoridae > Alligator > Alligator sinensis. The sequence goes on from NW_005843166.1 coordinate 46,816, forward strand.
CTAGCCCCCCAGGAAGAAAAGTTGAGCACCACTGGGCTAGAGCATGCTGCAGCTATTGCATTGGATACACATTAGTGGGACTCGCTGATGACTAAGTCTGAACCTCAAGTTGAATCAGCAGACATGGTCTGCTCTCTTGATTTAAGAACATCTGTAAAAACCCATGTTTTTCTCTCTGTGAAATATGTTTTTCAAAGTGCTGAAAGTCTTATGCATGCATTTTGCTGATTTGAACTTTGTGAAAAGTTCTTTTGTGCTAGAGGGCAGTCTTATGAGATGAAAATGGTCCCTTTGGATCTCATGTCTTTAGGGTCTGAACTTGCAGGCTCTTGTGTTGTCATAAATAAGGCTTTTATGAACAGGCCCTTGCACAGTACTAGAACTTGCTGGAAAAATGGGATTTATTTTTACCCGTAAAAACTTCAAGGCTGGGGGGGAAGGCTGATTTACATTTTCCAGCTCTAAAGCACTTTGGCCTGACACACTCTCCCAGCATGCAAGATTTAAATGTCTTTCACCAGCCCCATTCCCTGGGGTCGTTGCATTATTGTTTAGAAAGGCCTGCTCTTTGGTTATAAAAAGAGAACCAGAGTATGCTGCAATGCCTGGTGCAAAATGTAAGTGTTCAAACCACCACAACCTTAGTATTTCTTAGGACAAGGTTATTCATTTTTTAGAATCAAGTGGCATGTAAGCTGTACAGAAGCACCTCTGGTGACCAAGCCCAACCCCCTTCCCCCCCCCCCCCCCCCCCGGCTCCAGCTGCAACAAGCAGCCAGGATCTCTAGGCTCCCCAACCCTGGAATAGCCAGGGGAGCTGAGGGGGGCTGCATGGTGCAGTGGGAAGGGGCCTATGGTGCAGCAGTTGTGGGGAGAAGAGGATGTAATACTGTCCAGGTGCAGCCCATGAGGCATTTGGCCACTGGCTGTTTAAGACAAGGCCATGTCCAACTTCTAACTACTGTTGCTTGGAAGGTTTTACTAAAAAAAAAGTTACTTGCAGATCAACTAATTGAATGCTTGCCTCTGCTACACTATTGTACGACAAAAAAACAGAAGCTGTGATGCAATCCTGATCCCATACCTTCATCTAGTATTGCTACTTTGAAAAATCATAAATTCTCACATAAAGTGAGGCAAAACAGCTCTTTCTAGCTACAGGAATTGATTGAAACCTTTTCCATGAACAGTATGTTTGGCTGAACAAAAACCATGCTGACTTTAAACAATATATGAGGTGTAACTTGCGGCTGGAAAACACTTGCTAACATATATGCATTTGTTTGTTTGCAATAAACAGCCAGAATCACCTAAACCCGTGAAACATCAGGCAAGTGTTGTTGTTGTTGTTTTTCTTTATGCTTCTAAGTTTATATGGCTTAAGTTTTATTTTTTTTCTGTCTACTGAATAATTAGATAAACTGTCAGTTTACAGACTACCACATTTTATACTAATTTTTAAAGTATTTATTGATGATAAAATTCTATGGATAGTTAGTAATAACATTACTTGTATTAAAAAGTACTATTAGTGAAATGTATTGCTAGTTTGTACAAAATTACTAACTGGTAAACAAAAGTTATCAAGCGTGATTGTGATGCTCAAGAATAGAACTTGGCATTTCTCTTCAGAAGCATAAACTTCATCTTTACCACCAACTTTAAATAACCAGCTTGTGTGTGTACTTAGTGAATGTACTGCTCAGATTTTAAAGCAAAGTGCCATGTCAGTATTAAGTGAGGTGCTGAACAAATTATTCAAATTAAATTTATGACAGTTTTACCTGAGTTGATGATGAAGATCATTCTGGACCCAAAGCTTTTATGGCTTCTCAGGTAGTGCGTTGCTACAGCATTCTTCACAATGCTGAGTTGAGAACCAAAATTTTGTCTAAAATGCAAAAAAAAAATATATATATATATATATATTGCTTTGTAGCCTGGACCAGCATCCCAGTGGCTGTTCTGTCCAGCTTCCTGGATAAACATCTTCAGAAGGCTTAAACAGCTCTAGTTTCTCAGGCTGGCTGAAGTTATGGAGACTATGCTCTCTGCTTTTCTAGAAAGGAGGATGGGAGGGGTGGAGACACTCAGTTCTTACCTTTCTCCTAAGGACATTGTAGTGCACTGTGGAGCTGTCAGTGGGCTTATCTTTTAGTATATTGTGATCCATTATTTTGAGATGCAGAAATAAAATGTTATTGGGGATAGGAAGTTATGAGCAGGATAGTTTTATGCAGAAGGCATAGGTAAGTGCTGCAGCTTGCTATGTAAAATATACGCTCCAATCTCTGTTTTATTTAGGAAAATCTCATCTCTGTTTTGGTGACCAGAATAAACCTTTCAAAAATGCCTTACTTCCCCTTTCAGAATTTAAGAATTGCTTGTCTTGTATTCAAATATTTCTTTGCTGCAAAACCTAAAATTGATTCATGGTTACTGTGTATGTTAAGATTAAAAAATTGCCAAGTTGTATTAACATTGTAAATGCATCAGTAGAAACCTCTTGCATCCTAATCCAGACGTGTTGATACTACATAATCATAATCATTAACATTTTTGTTTCAATGTCATTTTGAACTACAGAGTGGATCCCTGTTGTATGTGAGTAGCATATAGTTTCCCCTGTCTCTCAGCTGGATTTTACAATGAACCAAATCACTGGGTTGCTGGTTTTCTTAGAACAGAGACAATATCTCTTGTCATTGCTCTAACATTGCTGTATTGATCTGCATGAATTATTGCATGATTTCACTTCACAATATGTTTATGCTGCTTTTTCCAAGATCTAACTGTAGAAGTAGGGGAACCAGGCCAAACTTGCTTTTTTAACTCTAAAACCTCTTTGGAATGCTTCAGAATAGGATAATTATTTCAGTCTGGTAGTTTTGATAACTTGGTCTCCAGTCTAAAATTACTAAATATGTATTTTTTTTATTTTTTTTTTTTTTAGTAATTTAAAAATATTGGAGTAGAAGTCTGAGTTTTCTGACTCATTTCATTTTCTTTAATGTAATAATGTGCACACAACTATTTAATAGATTATTAGACTGAGATTTTCTTGTTGTCCTCCCTCCTCACTTCCACTGCAAGTTTTCATGGGACAACAAATTACTTGAATTTTGCTCTTAAACTACAGCATTATCACTGGGTATACAAACACCTACTCATGATTTGCAAGATTACATCCAGAGACTGCAAATAGGAATTCATAGTAACAAAAATACTCTGACCTGTTGTTGTCTTTCTGAGTTCTTTGCAACAGAAGAATTAATTGATTTATGATTTTTCTGCACTCATAAAATGAGTGAAAGCTAAGTGCTGGCATTTTCCAGGGGTCATCTTGAGTTTAATGAGATTGAATGACTGCTTTAAGTCGTCCATAGTATGGGTCTAGGTACCTGTCTTTCCTGTGTCCACACAATATTATTTAGCCAATGCTTTTGTCTTGTTTTCTAGGCTGAGAACTAGAATTTGAAATATAGCTGAGCCTCAGTAGGCATTAACTTCTGTGACACCTATTACAGAAGGTGTTGGCTTACTTTATTTGATGAACGTGATGTAGTCTATTGTAAAATAAGTACAGAATTGTAACAGAATTCCTTTTTCTGGTTAGCACCTAATGGAGACTTGACAAGATGTGGGATGCAAGATGTTGTCCGTTACCTTGTGTAGATTCTAAATTCTGAACAAGCATTTAATTTTGTACAATTATGACAACTTTTCTCTGGGAAATAAATAAATAAATAAAATGGTTTTCTGTAATGTTAGTGCAGATCTAAGGCTTGTTTATTTAAAGCCCTTTCTATTAGTGTTTTAAACAGTCCTGTATAGGACCTGTGTAAAAGTTCAGTGATGTTATGAGACTACTTTTTGGTTTTAGAATAGGGATATTTTCATAGGAAATATATTTTGAAGTGGATCAGATTTGGAGTTAGTTTTAAACAAACCTGAAACTATATTGTGACTTAAAAATAAAGTATCTAACCTTGAACACTAATCAGTGAGTTATAGTAAATCATTGATGGTGTGCAGAGGATGACAGGCCTCCCTTTGTTACCTGTTCAGTCAAAGTTATTTGTCCATTTGGTGTAACTGGGAAATAATGATTGGAAAAAGCAGACTTTGGAACACCAAACTTTTAATTTTTGTAGTCACATTCCAGAGACACAATTCTACTTTCTGTAGTCACATTCCAGAGACACAATTCTACTTTCCTTGCCATCTTTTAGGGCAAGGAAGCAGTATCACATTTTCCTACATACTTACAACCTACATGGGCTCATGAATGCGGCACAGACCTTGGCACACTGGCCAGAACTTCGAATGCACAGACATTGTAGAAGTCCTTCTGCAGTTCTTGTAAGATGATTCTTCAAGTTGATTTTTGAACCCAGTCTTATGCTTCATGAAGCTTTTAAAAAAAAGTAATAAACAAATGAGCTTTATTATGTTGATTTGGTTTTGGGAATCTGAAGACAGTTTTGCCATGCAGCATTAATCAGCTGCCCTTCTGCTGTTTTGGTACACTACAAGTGTGTTGTCTATACCTAGCTGCTGGACAGTACATGGTAAAACAGTTGTCCTGTGGGTACCTGGTTAGATATAGTTGATAAAAACTATTGAAGTTTCAGCATACTGGATAACTTTCCCTGATATCCAGAAATTAATTACTTTGACATTTTCTGCAAAACTAGTGAATTGTGTTTACTTTGGATTCTGTGCCTACTTCATTAGCCCTAAACTAGAATTCACCTTTCTATGATCAGTATATTAGCCCACTCATTTTCTGCCACTCTTATGTGCAGTAAACATAGCCTTCACCAATCCAGTGAAGTGTGTCAATGGATTTAGGAATGGTGGGGGGGAAAAAAAACTATCTTCTTTTATGGTTTTTGTCATTGTTACTGCTGGGGTGAAATGTTCAGAAAGAAAGTGGACTCTGGGAAAACATTAATATACAAATTGTATTCATATCAGTTTGCTTTTCTGTTTGTGTGGTTCTTTTTAGGGGGAGCTGGAACGTCAGCTTCTGCAGGCAAACCCTATCCTGGAATCCTTTGGGAATGCTAAGACTGTAAAAAATGACAACTCTTCCCGTTTTGTAAGTTTTTATATTTTAAACACAATTTCACCACAATACATGTTTATTGTCTTTCCATTAAGAAGCATCTACCTTATTGGCATTAGAAACTTTCCTTCATTCTCTTCCTCCTTGGATTCAATTTAAAGTGGCATATTAAAACTTTCAAGTTTTAGACTGTATAGAATATTGATATATCAGGGCTACTTAAAGATAACTTGGGGCAGCATTTTCCAGCCTTTTGGTTCCAGCAGCACACTTTTATTAGGCCTCTCCCATCCCGTGCAGGGCACACCAGCTGAATGCAGAGCAGGAGTCGGGGTGAGGGGGTGGCAAGCGGCTGGGCATAAGGGGGGCAGTGCTGCGGCTGAACACAGCACGTGGATGCATATCACTGGCTGGAGCCATGCCCCTCCATCTGTCTGTGTCCGCAGCAGGCAGGGGGCGTGGCTTCAGCCCAAAATTCCACGGCACACTGGTTGGGAAATGCTCTTGGAGTATAGACAGATGTAACAGTTGTATCAATATGAGCAAATGCAGATACAAGCAGTTATAATGGAACTTACTCTAGCAGTATACAACCATTCAAATCTAGCAAAATCACTACAACTTTAATTTTGCTTCATTCAGGGTCAAAGATAGGGTAAATTACAAGCAGTTAAACGATTCATTTGTCCCTACCCTTGGTGTGGTGTTAAGTGAACAGTTGCTTAAATAGCCAACCCCTATGCTCATCAGTACAAAATCTGACAGTTGTGCTCATAACACTAACCATTTTATATTAAACTTTCCCCTGAGAGCCTGTTTCACAATTTGGTTGTTGCACAATAGATCTGAACTCTGGTTTGTAACCAGAAAACCAATGATCATCTCGCCTTCACCATGCATCACAGACTTTTTAATTTAGGTTGTGAGGAAAGGAGAGACTCTTATTAACTTAACTCTTGTAACAACTAAGGTTAGAGTCCCTGGGTCTTAAAGGGACACAATCAAAATAAATTGCACACATTTGTTGAATGTTGTATTTACTAATAGGTTGAATTAAGGTCACTTGAACTGAAAGTTTGGAGAGCTGATTTCTTGTTTTGCCAAATGCATGGAATACTCTGGCAGTCTGATTTAAAAATAAGTAAATAAATTCTCAATGTATGCTCAACCACTGCTTCCTGTTTATGTAGATATTTCTATACCACTGTTATATTTTAAAGAAATAAGTAGGGATATTTCAAGATATGGATAGTTACTTTGAATTATTTTCTTACAATTGCCTAGATTTAAAGATTCCTATGTTGTAGTTCTAATATTACCATCCAAATTGTATTGGATAGAGTTTTTAGTAGCTGCATTTTTGCTAAGGTAAACAACGTTTTGCAGAGTGCATAGAAGATTCTTCTTTCCATATGTCTTATGAAGTCAAGACGTTGAAATTTTGTATCGAGTAAGAATTAAGTTCAAACAACTTCTCATTGCCTCTGCAAAAGGTGTCAAACATGCAGCCCATAGAGCATATCCAGCCCACAGAGCTGCTCTGCCCAGCCTGCCAAACTGGTGGGAGAGGGGGCAGGATGTTCTTCCCCTCTATGCAGCATTGGTCAGACTGCAGTTGGAGGACTGCGTCCAGTTTTGGGTGCCGTACTTTAAGAAGGATGTGGATAATCTCAAGAGGGTCCAGAGAAGACCACTTATACATATGGTTAAGAGTTTATAGGCCAAGCCCTATGAGGAGAGACTGAGGGACCTGGACCTCTTCAGCCTCCACAGGAGAAAGCTGAGAGGTGATGTTGTGGCTGCCTACAAATTCATTAGGGGGGCGCAGCAAAGAATCAGAGATGGTCTGTTCACCAGGGGGCCTCTTGGGGTAACAAGAAACAATGGTCGCAAACAGACAGAGGCAGATTTAGGCTAGACTTCAGGAAAAACTTCTTCACATTCAGGGTGGCCTTAATTTGGAATGGGCTTCCAAGAGAGGTGGTACTCTCCCTTACCTTGAGGGTCTTTAAGAGAAGGCTGGATAGGCATCTGGCCGGGGTCATTGTATACTGGGAGACCATACTGCTACTCAGTCAGTGAAACCTGTAAAAGCTTAACACACCTAAAAATGAATCCCAGAGAAGCTTGACCAAGTAAGTCTTGACACTTCATATATGGCTAATTCTGTAAGAGCAATAAACTTCACTTGAACTTCATTAAGGAAGACATGTGTTTTGTTAAACCTGTATACTAAGGAAATCTGAGCTAGGCTTGCAGCCTTCCTTTCAAAACATTTAAGATTTACTTCTGTTAACTAATGTCTTCTAATCCTCTTGATGTCTTTTTTTCTCCAATAGAGTTATTTTAATATTGTCTGTATAGCGTTGTTGTTTAAACAGCTTTTATTGAAATCAGTTGCATATATCAAACAAATAGCACCAACTGAAACACTTTCAGACTTTAGTAACTGCTTCTCTTTATCCTTGGAGAAAGGTGTTCTTAGGTGAAGTCTTTAAGCCACTTTCATTATTGTTTCCTTTACAAGTACCCTTTGTTTGCCACAGAGTTCAGTAGAGGAAAACAAAACAAAAAATTATTTGTGGTAACAGGTGAAGATTAAAGTGGTTTTGAGTCTGTGAAACAACTACCATAACAAAGATAAATACAAAATTCTAAATGACCAGGACTGTAAATCACTATAAAAATGTGATTTACAGAGTAGAAGGACATTAGATGAATGGAAGAACTAAGCTTGAAAATTCATGAGTAAGTTATATGATCTTAACATTTTATAACTATGATGATGTTCTCCTAAAGGTAATGTGCAAGTATGATATTTAAGAACAACCCATTGCAGGCAGGTTTTCTGTTGTGTGCCTAATGTCTCCAAAGGTGCAAGGTTATACAGCATGCAACTTAGCTGTTTTTTTTCCCCCTCTTTCAGATGAAGATTTCTCGAGGTATCAGACCCTCTAATGTCTGAGATCACTGGTGTTGGAAGTATTAGACTGTAAACTCTGCTGGTGACACCACATCTGTATTTTGCTACAACTAGATGACCTCCCAAGGTCCCTTTGAATCCTAACTTTCTGTGATTAAGATGGCTTTTATTGAACAAGCAAGGCAAGGATGCTCACGATTCAAAAAGTGCCAATGAAAGCGGGGGGGAAAAAGACAAGGCAATAAGAGTCCTTGGCACTTTTTGAATCATGAGCATCCTCTCAGGAGGTCATCTAGTCCAAAGCCCTGCTCAAAGCAGGACCATCCCCAACTAGATCATCCCAGTCTAGGCTTTGTCTAGCTGGGCCTTAAAAACCTCTAAGGATGGAGATTCCACAACCTCTCTGGGTAGCCTGTTCCAGTACTTTACTACCCTCCTAGTGAGAGTTTTTCCTTATAAATGAAAACTCAATAACTTACCCCTCAGGTCAGAAAGACCTTGTCACCCCTGTTTCTCTTGTAAGCCCAGGAGCAGTGCCAAGGGACAAGCCCTGTCAATTAGCTCCTGATAAGTGCATGCCAAATGTGAAACTTTGAGCTATCCAGTGTCTTTGTCAAAGTGATAGTAGGAATAGAGAACCTCTTACTTCAAATACGTGAATAAAGTTTAGCAACAGCAGAAGTTGCTGTACTGCAACAGCTGTTTGGTAGTAATTTTTCTCAAAACCACTCCAAACAGTCAAGTATCCATGTCACACAGCTTTGATGAAAGTCTTGAAATAGAATTACTGGGCAATGAAACTTTCACATGATCAAGCTTATATCTACATCAGAGTTGAATACCAATGATTGCTCTAAATACTGAGGCTGTAAAAATGTAAAAAACTGAGACGAAAAGAAAACCTCACATTTTTATAGTGCCTATTAGCTTCTGACTAATGGGTACTATTTAAATGATTTAACTAAGGGCACAGTGGTTTATGTTTTTTTTTTTACATCAGGTCACCATAAATAATTCAATGTTATGTGCAGACACCAAGTACTCTGAGACATGGGTCTTGCTGGTTCTTTAGGCATCCCTAACTGCAGTGCTCTTCACTCCCCACATGCATGTGCACACACTGCTGCAACTGGCTGCTTTGTGAGAGAGAAAAGAATAGTGGTATGCTTGATTCTTCCTCTTCTCAGGATGACAGGAGGATGTGTGGACTGGGAAAGTAATTGAGGCCCCTGTGGTGAGGGAGGGAGTGGGGCTGGGGTTGTGTGTGGGGTGAGGGCGGGCTGCTCGCTTGGAGCTAGGGGCAGCACCAAGCTCTTCCCAGTGGCTGGGCCGGGGCTGTGCTCGGGGCAGGTGGTGTCAGCGCTGGGAGGAGAGGCCATGCTGTTGTCCCTGCATAGCCCCTCTCTTAGGGCTATGCTGCCACCTCCATCCACCCTGAGTGAAGCCCTGGTCCCAAGCAGGCAGCCTGCCCTCACCCCACACACAGATCTGGAGGGCATGTGCTCCCCATGCTTCCCCTGGGGGTGTGCACAGTGGCCAGGAGCTGCCCACACCCCTGAACGAGCCACTTGCTGCCCCAGCCCTATTCTCTTCCTCAGGCCCTCCGTCTCCCCCCCCCCCCCAATCTTCCCAGCCTGACACTGCTTTCCAAGCGGCCAGGCTGCACTCCGGGCTGTGCTCTTGTATGCAGCATTTATAGGCGACATTATCAGCCACATGGGAAAGTTACCACTTGCCACCTGTACGCTAGGATTTTGCTTAAACTGCTTGCTTACTTTTTGTTTTTTCTGTTCCCCTTCTCCGTGCCGCCGGCCCCCCCCCCCCCCCCCCACG
>NW_005843166.1:56673-74114 GCF_000455745.1 Alligator sinensis
GTCTTTCCTAGTAGTTTTAATGTTGAAGCTGAAAGGAGGTAGACAAAGAATTTACTTCAGAAAAGGGTATTTCCAACTGGGCTCAAAACGCTTGTGTGCCTTTCATCTATCTGAACACTCAAATGACATTGGATTACGCATGAACCTTGAATTACTTTTTACCAGAAAAAAATATTGTTTTATTTACAGTGCATCTGATTTTATAATTGTTTTGTTTTTTTAAAGGAATATAACTGTGCATAAGTGGTATCTTGATGCTTTGTAATCTATACCAAATGCATATTAATCATTTTAAGACTGAATTGTAACAAATTGCATTTTTAAGTAGGAATATGCTTTAATATAGATGACGGCAATTTCAAACCTGTTTCCTTTGCAGGGCAAGTTCATCAGAATTAACTTTGATGTTACTGGTTATATTGTTGGGGCCAACATCGAGACTTGTATCCTACTTCAGCAGTATGATGTCTGTGAAAATTTGAAGCAACTTAGCCTTTTCTATGTTTATGGCTTTGTGCCTCAGACTCTACTTGAATGCAGTGCAAAATTAACTCATTTGTAAAAATTAACATATAGTGAACACAACAATGTGTAAGGCATCAGAGTGAATGCTTCCATTGATCTACAATGTATTTTTGTTGGAAAATAGGAAAACAATTTATCCTTTTTGTCAAGAAGTGCAACAAACTACTCAAAACATCACAATTAATACCATATTTAATTGATTCTAAGATTTACTTTGAATTTAAGATGATCCCCCCCCCCCCCCCCCCCCCCAACAATTAGATTCTAGACCAGGAAAACTAAATTTTAGAATTTTCCATGTCTAAAGTCTTAATTGTTGGTGGGTTGCCAACTTTAGAATTGAGTAAATATGGTACTTACTAAAAACTACTGGATTTTCTGACTATTCTTTATTCTGAAACGTAACTCATGAAAATGGTACTACCTTAAACAACAGATCTGTCTTACAGTGTAAGAATAAATGCACTTGTATATTCAATAATTCACTTGCAGACCCTAGTTACTACTAAAGGTGCAGGTGGGGTTAGTTAAATTAGGCATCTTAAAAAACCAGTTGTAGGCCTGACAACAGGATCTCTGATGTCCAACACAACAGCTTTCTTTCTGCTGACGAGCGCCAAACAAACCTCTCTCTAACACTTTTGGGTACATGTAGACGAAACAGGGGCCCTACATTGAAGCAGTCGGTTTTTAAAAACACCTCTTCAATTTAGGGTCGATTTTTAAACCCCTGTGTCATGCACACACCCCGCTGACTTACCTGCCTCTGGCAGTGGGGAGGGGAGGGCGAGCTGCTGGTGGGTGGAGTGGTCCCTGGACTGTGGAGGGGCTAGTGCTTCCCTCCGCAGCAGCGGCAGAGCCCCCCCACAGGCACCCAGCTTAGGTGGTCCCGGGGGGCACCGCAGCTGTGGAGGGAAGCACTGGGCCCCCACGCAGCTCAGGCAGGCAGACTCCGGGAGGAGGAGGGGCGGGAAATCAGGCTTACTGCTTTTCTTGGACAGAGCCTGCCTTCCCAGACTGCTTCCAGGCTTCCTGCAGAGCCACAGAGCTGCACAGAGCCCGGTGCTTCACTCCATGGCTGTAGGGGTAGCAAACTAAAATTCCTCAGAGGAGTTTTAGTTTGCTGTGCCCCAAGTCATTTAAGGTGCATTACGCCACCAAATTTCCTATAGCAGCTGGAATTTAATGTGCAATACGCTGCTGAGGCATGCAAACACTGACACCATTAAAGCAGTGCAAAAGCATTTAGCCCACTTTAAAGTATTGTGGACACACGCCCCTTGTTTCATCTACACACTGCCATTGCTATTAAATTACATCACTTATTTTGAGGCACAGCTTTTGAATCTATCATATAAAGGTGTGAAGTGCAAGTTCCTTTAACTGCATATGATCAGACTTGTTGGAAAAATCTCGTGCTGTTCGTCAGGCCAAAGATGAAAGAACATTTCATATCTTCTATCAGCTGCTAGCAGGGGCAGGAGAACACCTGAAGTGTAAGTCACAAACCTCATTTTGTAACCTCACTCAGTTCTTTCTGAATTTACTAGTTTTAGAGTTTGCACAGTGAAGTTTGAGCTGTGCCATGGGCTCGAAAAAATAAAGGTCTGATGGAGTGAAAAAAGGACAGCTGTTTTCACTCATTTATTTATTCACTCATTCATTTTATTCATTTGCTCATTCATTTATTGTTATACTGCAGGAGATCTATTGTTCAGATAATTTGTTGCATGTCCAGAGTATTTTCCATTCAACTTCCACATCACAAGTTCTGGACCAGTGCAGGCTATATAAGGCTTTGTAGATCAGTCAGTCAGTCCACTAACTCCTAGCCAGGAACTGAAACTAAAGTGTCCGCAGGTGGCTAGTGACAAAGCATATTGGTAGCAATAGCCATATACATACTGGGCAGAATTCCAAGCCATTGGTCAAAATGCAATGAAAGGTCAAGGAAGAACATTTTAGTGTAGTACTTGTTCCAGGAGTTATCAGCTGCTGTTGACAGTGAATCCCCTCTCCTCTTCTTCTGTTTAATTGATGTAGATTTCACATACTACCTAAACATGCACACTAACTTTCCAGAGAAGTGGTTATGATGAATGACTCCATCCCTTATTAACTAAAAATTATCATTGCATGGTATAATAACTAGGGCTGTGCGAAGCTTTAGTCACTGATTCAATTCGGTCCAATTTGGCAGCTAAATCTCTGAATCCGAATCAAATCAGGAGACCGTTTAATCTCTCCAGATCAAATTGGAACCCTCCAAATCGATTTGGAGAGATTCAGTGATTCAGACATAGACATGGGTTTAAATGTTCTTTCTACATACCTCAAGGTACCAGGTGGCTCATGAATGCTGACATGCTGGGGCAGATGGAACATCCCACAGAAGCGTGAGGGGGTCCCCAACACGCTTGGCAGCAGACCTGGAAGTGGGCCAGAACCACTTCCGGTCCACTTCCAGGTCCACCACAGAGTGTGTGGGGGAGTCCCCCGCACTCCTGTGGGATGCTTCATCTGCCCCAGCATCTCAGCATTCATGAGCCACACCTGGTACCTTGAGGTATGTAGGAAAACCATTTAAAACTGTCTATGACCAAATCACTGATGCTCCGAATCAGCATGGAATCTTCAGATTTGGATTCAGCCGAATCGAATCACTGTCCTCCGATTTGGGCCGGATCTGAATTGAATATGGCCCATTTCATACACCCCTAATAAAACTACTTGAAGATATACCACTTTTCAGCAATGGCTGATCTTGGCATTTTAAATCAGTGAAGATTAACATAAAAATTGGCCAATATTTTTAGTTGTGTGTGCAGACTAGTATCTACTGGAGCATTTATCAACACGTGAAGGTTCTTTTTTGATTCAGTTTGCTTACAATTTTAAAGCATAAGCTGATCAGGCACAGCTGATCCATTTCATTAGGCAACATGCGCAGCACCAGTCATCTCACTCGATCCTGTAGGACAGTAGGTGACATTCCCCATTTGCAGAGATGAATCTTTGTGGAATGCCTCTGTTAGTGGAGAAAGCCAGGGTTTCCCAGCTTAAAGAGATGTACTAGAGATTTGCTGGGAGAAAAGTCAGGCATTCCCAGGGTATGCAATTTTGGGGCCCTCAATCCCTGGGCGCTCCTGCCAAAGGCACCTAGTGAGCAGGGGCAGCCAAGGACTGCCAAAGCTCTTGTTCCATAAAGTTAACAAGTATTTACTGCAATAAGGCAGCAAAAGCTATCACGGCCACTGATTTGGGCATTTTATGGTACAGCAAATGGTATAGATGTCTATTTGCTCTCCCCCTAAAGGTTGTTCTTGTGGCATAAAGGCAATATTTATTTATATCTTCAGATTCGCAGTAATATTTGGAAATGCACTTTTGGAAACCTGATTGTTTTCCCCTTAATGTTAGAGCTGCCAGTGGTTTAGAACATCAGGGTGATCATTAACACTTAAAAATAAATTAAAATGTTAGTATTTTCTTACTTGTATGGCCATCACATATGGGTAGAAGGAACATCCATGTTAAGGCCTCCTTTAGAGGATCTTAACAATAATTCAGTAACACACAAACAGGAAAGCATGTAGTTATCCAACGCAAAGACCTAATACAGGTAGTTATAAATCCAGTTAGAAGTAACTGCATCTTTTTAATATTAAAAAGATAGTAAAGTTGGCTACATATCTTAGAACTCTTACTCTATATCTAGGAAATAGTTTTCAATCCTTTTGGACTCGCATCATGTCTTGTTAGAACTCTCAAAAAATGGCAGCTCTTAGCTTACTCTTATGTTTCCACCAACAAAAAAAAGGGAGGAATTCTTCTGTTGCAAAGAACTCCTGAAGACCACAACAAGTCAGTACGTTTCCAGCACTGGTTTTTCTACCTGAAATCTCTGGGTGTATCCTTTGAATCATGATTGTACACCTTGTGTAGCACTCTGCAGCGCCCTTAAAGTTCTCTCGGCACCCTGATTTTGAGAATCATTGGTCTAGAGTTGGAGAAAAATGAACTGCTGAGATTAGTATAATAGTGTATAATCATCTTATTTAAATGCCAATTCATTAACTGAATAAAATGGTATTCTATTTTTTTGTAAAGAAAACAAAATGAAATGAAAAATAAACATGTGCAAAGCTTTTATCTTGGATTTAATTTTTCCATCACTACAGCTGACTTGCTGCTTGAAGGATTTAACAATTACAGATTTTTATCCAATGGCTATATCCCCATTCCTGGGCAGCAAGACAAGGATAATTTTCAGGAGACTATGGAAGCCATGCACATAATGGGCTTTTCCCATGAAGAGATCTTATGTAAGTTGTTAAGCTCTTGTGATTTCCAGAAGCCACTTGGTTTTTGCTTTTTGTGTGAAGGTATCTATAAACCAAATGAAAAGTGTTGACAGACTTAGCCGATCTAGCTTGAATGCATCAAGAGTCTATGGTAAACGTTTCTTTACCTTTTGTCTTACTTAATTCTTTTTTTTTCCTGAGCTTATATGCATGTTGAAAATATGGGTGGGAAGTATGTATATGAGTGTCTGGTTAAGATGATCCTTATCCTGTCAACTGCTGTGTTGTTTGTCTTTTGACATAGCAATGCTGAAAGTGGTGTCCTCAGTACTGCAATTTGGTAACATTTCCTTCAAGAAGGAGAGGAATACTGATCAGGCTTCTATGCCAGAAAATACAGGTAAATCGGCCGTATTTAGGGGCCTCCTATGTGTTGTATGGCAAGTTGTTATTTTTATGACTAAAATGTATTCATCGTGCATCGGAGTACAGAAGCTCAGAAAATTGTACCTGTTAAAGTTCACTGCCAGGGAGAGGCCACAAATGTAACAGTATAGGGAAGCTCTTAAAACTCTCTTACTCTCTGCTGTAGTCTTCATTTGTACAGAAATTAAATTTCTGTCAGCAGACACCAAAAAAGGTTTTCATTCGTTCTAAATTCTGAGCAGGTATTTTACTTGTAACTTCATTAATTGCTTATCAGCAAAGACTTAAACACCAGGAGAAAAGTGTGCATTAAAAATTGCTTTATTTACTTTAATTCTTGACATTGGTTACGTTGCCAGAATCCTGGATCTGTGCAGAATTTCCTTCGTGAAATGTCTGAAATTAAACACTGTATTTAGAAAATCTGATTTCTGAAATGGCAGGATGGTGTGACCTAGCATTTACTATTATATCAGTGATGCTTTAAAGATCAGTTAGTTTGGTATGGGAAGGACTGCTTAATTATGGAGACTAGTCCCTCAAGGTGTTTCAGTCTAGTACTTGGGTTCTAGCCTTCTAAATCCTGTTATGGAAGGCATCATCTGAAAAGAATTTAAAACTCACCTGAACTTCAGTGAACTTTGGTTGTTTTCATGTCCAAAGATAGCTTTGGAATCTTTTTTTTTTTTTCCTTCCCTTTTCTTTTTAAATGAATAAATAAAACATTAAACTAAGCTGTTTAGATACTCTAAACAGCTGTGACTACAAGATCTCAGTACCTAAAACTCACTGGCCCCTTGTGTTATGAAAGGCTGGATTTCAGTGGAGCTGTATTTAGTTAGTCACTTTTGTTCCATATTAATGATGTCTTGAGTTAATAGTTATCTTTTGTAGTTAAGATTTCAAAACTTGATTTATAAAGCAAATAATTTTTGTATTTAAAAGAATTTTAAGTCAGATGTTTGGCATGTATCTTTCCACAGTAACCAAATAAAAAATATTTCAGTGCAGACACAATTGGTGTACACAATAGAACAAAGTTGTTCTTATGTTTCTGGGTTTAAATTATGAACAGTTATGATTTGTGACAGTACCTTCTATTTAAATTCCTATTAGGTTGAAAAATGCTAGCTAAACGCAATTAAGCAGGCACCCAAAACCTCCTGTAAATGGACACAACATAACATTACGTAATTGCCTTTAAACAAGAGGTGTTCCTTGGGGTCCCTGCAGACAGTGCTGTACAGGCCCCACCAAGGGCACCACCACTACATGCGGCTGCCATGTGCCACCAGCTTTGTGCTCCAGCCACTCGCCAATCCCCCTGCTCACACAGGCTTTTATGCCCCAGGCCCCACACACCGCTAGGGATGGCTCTGCCCTTAAAGATGCACTTATTTCTCTTTGCCCCCTTGAATATTTCACAGATTAATCTAGGCACATTGCAATTTTAGTTCTTCGGAGAGATACTTCAAGGGTAATATTCTGAATCTGAAAGAGCAGAATTTTGTTTTTAAGCAAACAGGAAGTTTTCCATTTGGACAGTAAGCAGAAATAATTTCCAGACTCTCTGCATGTGCAGGTAAAGACATGATTGGATCTAACGCATGATCCACACAATTGCACTTCCTGCCACGGCACACATGGATGGCAGGAGACATGATTGTGGGATTACACATTAGATCCAATTACACCTTACTGTCCGTGTAAGGGGAACCCAATCCTGGGCTCTCCCTGCAAAGAGCAGGCACCCATGGCTGGGAGCCCCCTTTGAGGGCACAGCTGGGACTGAGAATCCCTGCAGCTGATGGGTTCTGGGTCCTGGCTGTGCCTCACACAGAGCCCTGTCAGCTGCAGGGTGCCTCATTCCTGTCTACAGGTGAAACGCAGCTAGTCCCAAAAACCCCATGAGAGCCCGGGGGTTTCATGCACCACCAAACCTTGGGGATTATGGTAGCCACATTTCCTAGGCCTCAGAGGTTTCATGCTAGGCATGGTGCATCCCTGTCTGCTCAGGCTCCCAGCTGCAGAGGAGACCCTGTTACATGTGCAAATTAAAGCTCGATTGCAACAATCTGTAAAATTAGTACACATTTTTGACCATCTGTAAATTTCATACACACTGGCTAACTTTTTAGCTGATTTATCGTGTGATAGCTACTTTGCAGGTGTAGCTGGTTTCAAGGTAAATGCACAATTACACAGTTAATTGTACAATACCTGTAACACACAGAGGGAGCCATAAAGCCACAGATGTCTTAGGATAAGGGTTAAGTCAGAGGTGGGAGAGAGACCCAGATTTTATGCTTGCATCCCTCTGAGATGACTATAGATCAGACGGAACCAAAAACTCCCTCCTGTGGAGGCTAGCTCTCTGGCCAGCCAAGAGGGAAAGCAGCTTGGAAACTTGGAAAACAGGCAAGAGGGAGCCTGACTGACTGGCTCAGGAAGGTGCATACTGGTCTGACAAGGGGGACTGAGCCCTTTACCCCGCTATCTGTGTATTTTTTGCATTACATTGGGCAAACTGCCTAAGTGGTACCAGTTGCAGAAAGCAGGCTTCATCACATGATACTGTACCCAAGAAGGAGGGCTCTCCTCATTGGCTGGAATAGATGCCCAGACTGGACTGTTTGGAAAGCCTTCCAGTGGCAGTCATTACAGGAACAACTTGTTGGAAGATATTACCCAGAATCCTTAACAGGGAAGAGTGTGTCTGGGGAGGAAGAGAGAGCCTGATGGATTGTTAGTAGCAAACCTCAAGGTCCCTGACTTTCCATGATGGAGATAAACCCACATGTGTATATGATTCAGCCTTTTCCAGTACTCTGTGGCTAGTCTATCTTGCTGCATTGGACACCAGCTGACTCTTGTTCACGGTCCCATTTTCTTCTGTGATATGTCTTACCACAACACCCAGTTTATACCAGAGGGTAGAGTTGGGCATGCTGAGGATTGATGTTTCATTTTTGGAATACTCTGTTCAGTGTAAGCGAGTCATCTCCCTTAGCCCCTACCCCCTAGCTTGCATTACTGCAAGTCCATGAAGCTAGGTCATTTCTCTACTACTAAAATGTAAGTGGTGGCACTACTCTGGATTATAACTACATGACTTCAGCTATAAGTCAATGTCCATGATGCATTTGGTTAAAATTCATAAACATCCTTAGGAGCAAGAGCCAGAACTCGGAGCTCCCAATCTTCAAGGGCAGGGCAGGACCCTCTTCCTTGGGCTTCCTCTCTGCTTTTATTCCTTCTGGCCCCATAGCTCTAGCTGTTGGCTGCCCAGTGGGCCAGCTCCAAGAGAAAAAGGGTGGAAGATGCTATGCCCCAGGTATAAACGCTTGTTAGAAGACATGGGTCCAATGTGCTGGAGGCATAGGAGGCACGCTCACGAGCATCCAGTATGCTGGGGCATAGGAGGCATAGGTCCAAGCACCTTGAAGCTGGTCGGGGTTGGGGAGCTCAGAGAGAGAGAGAGAGGGTGTCTCAATAATAGGATAAGAAAATTATGCCTTTTACATAAGCAAAATAAAATGCCTCTCCAAATTCTGGTAATCAGCACTAGAACTTTGTTAGCAGTATAACCTCTATATGGAACCTGGAGCTTTGAAGATAGATTACAGTATATTCAATACTAATAAAATGCAGGTAGTAGTTTTTATATATACTAACTTTCTAACACCTGTTCCAGAACGAGCAGTTTCCTACTTTGTAGAAGAGAAAATCAGTTGTTTTGTTAAATATCATATTGAAAAAAATAGAGAGGCTGTTGTTATCATTATCATACTGGATATTTTACTGAGGAGGCTTGGGAAACTTGAGAAAAATACTTAGCCCTAAAGCTAAGAATATCTTGACTATCAGATTCATTTTTGAGGTTAAGTCCAAATGCTTCTGCTATTAATAGTAAATTCAATTAGGAAAGAATATGCATATAGAAAAAGAGCGTAAAAAATAGTAGAGGTGTTGCCAAATCAGAAACGGTCCATGGCCTATTTACTTAATAGTCTTGCTTTCATATTGTCCTGTATCAGATACTTTAAACCAGGGGTGTCAAACTTGCATGTCCTTATGGACCGCATCCAGATCAGTGGCAGCAGTGCCACATAGGTTAACACAGCCATTTACTCACCTGCTACTGCTGAAATGTATACCCAGCAGGACTCTGTACCTAGCCATGCCCCCAGGTTCCAGCCCCTCCAGGAGCCCCATAGATGGAAAAAGTGACAGTTCTGCATGGTGTGGTGCAGCATAGTCAGAAATATCCATAGCAATCCATTGACATTCCTGCCTGCATTGAAACATAGCAGTGCATTATAGGAAGCCTTAGTAGTATTGAGTATGTCGCCTGCTAAAATGTGAGGCTTCTACCCATTTTCTTAAGCTAGTAATATCTGGCATTCTATAACAAAAGACACATGAATTGTAATGGAAAGCTAGGGGTCCGTGTCTATACACAGGCTCCTTACAGATATAAGATATAATTTAACAACCATCAGCCTTGTATATAATAAGACTATTTTGAGTTTTTAATAAAAATTATTAAGCCAGTCACAGGTTCAAGAGCCTGTTGCCTTAATATTCTAACTAGTTGCTGTGGCAATTTGAATATTCAAGTATCTTAACTTTTTCTTTTTTCTGTTTGTTTTTGGGGGTTTTTAACTTCAGTTGCACAGAAACTCTGCCACCTCCTGGGAATGAATGTAATGGAGTTTACCCGGGCTATACTTACACCACGCATTAAAGTTGGCAGAGACTACGTTCAGAAAGCCCAAACTAAAGAACAAGTAAGTTGTGAGATTTTTTTTAGTGTATAGAAAGAAAGTAAAGCTACCTTTCATCTAAATTCACTGAAAGCTGCTTAAAGTTAGTCATGATCATTTTAGGTCCTCTTTAAACAAATTATTGTACTAAATAGTTTTGTTTGGCAAAACCAAAGAATGTATAGAATACAAGAAAAATCTTTTACCTCCTGCTGGTCTTGATTCTCATACAGTTGTAAGTATCACATTTTCAGAACACCTAATATGTTGCTTAAAAATTCAGTGTTTTTCATTGCTAACCAAATGAAAATCTGTGCTGTTTGTTTTCTTAGTTCAGTGGAATTGACTGTATTACACTTTGAGCAGTTATTTGTGAAAACATCTCTCTCTGTTATTTTGATGTTTAATATGGTTTTAAAATCTTGAATATATGTTGTTGTTATATGATTTATTATAATAAATCAGAATATATTAGAATAAATGTTTAATATATTTTGACTTCCAGGCAGATTTTGCAGTGGAAGCCTTGGCAAAAGCCACCTATGAACGTCTCTTCCGCTGGCTTGTTCACCGAATTAATAAAGCTCTGGATAGGACCAAACGACAGGGAGCATCTTTTATTGGCATTCTGGATATTGCTGGATTTGAGATTTTTGAGGTATATCATAAAACAAACTATTAGGAAATAATGCATATCTTTACAGACTAGTTTCCCTCTAAAGCACTTACAATAATTTCTGATTTGACTGACAGCAGTAAAATGATTTCTTGCAAGATGCAACAAAGACTTCATGAAGTATTTAATTAGCTTTAGGAAATGTAAAGGTTGTGGCTAAACTAAAAAAACAGAAAAGCCACAATTTTTATTCTTAAAGTGTACCTACCCGTGAATAACCATTTATTCTTTGGTAGCAGGCTTTTGGGGGTTTTTTGTTCCTGTTGCATAGTAGTCTTCTGTCCACTACTGGAGATGGTGTTATCAGTATTTTGCCAGTGATTTGAACTATTACTGAATAATTTTAGGCCTGGTAAACTTCTTATAAATTAAAGGAAACTATACTTTAATAGAATGAGATTTTTACTCTGTGAACATTTCTTTCAATGTATGTAATGATGATAAACCCTGCTATTGAATTATTTGACTAATTCACAAAATATTTTGTAGCTGAACTCTTTTGAGCAACTCTGTATCAACTATACCAATGAGAAGTTGCAGCAATTGTTCAACCACACCATGTTTATCCTGGAACAGGAAGAGTACCAGCGAGAGGGTATAGAATGGAACTTCATTGATTTTGGACTGGATCTACAGCCTTGCATTGATTTAATAGAAAGGCCTGTAAGTTTTGTTTGGGTTGTGCTTTTTGTGTATGCACTTTTCTTTCTTTTTTCCTTGTCTCCTCTGGGCCAGGTATGGATCCTCTTTTAAGTTGTCCTATCAAGTAAATTAATTCAAACATCCAATCGCTGATAATAAACTACTAAGTAGTAGAATTTGGTTTCTAAACTTTGCCCACTGACATAATCCTATTTGTATGCGAGGACATGATGCGCATTGTTAGGTGACACAAAGTTAAATACTTTCACCTAGTATCTTTTAAAATAGTAACCTGGTCCTTTTTGCTTTCACCTTCAAGCTAAGCTATGCCTAAATATTTTTAGAATGTTTAATATGTTTGATTTAGGGTGAAATCCAAACTCTCTAAAGTCTGTATGTGCAAAACTCGCATTAACTTATGTGGGTCCAGGTTTCCCCCAGAAATTGTCCTCGTGTGTAAGAGTGAGCTTTTAGGAGGCCAGTTTCTCAAGTTTGTTTTCATTGTACTTGGCTAAATGATTCTAGTGGTTGCTCAATTTGTGGGGGTAGAATACCACCCCAATCTGTTTGCAAAGGCATTAGAAGCAGTTTAAGTTCAGGATGCCCACCAATACTGAGAGATTTTTTTTTTTACCTTGTCCTTCCCTTCCATTTTCCCCTTCTCCAACAGAGCCAGGACCCACAGCTTATCCTAAACTTCTGTAAATAATGATGACACTGTAATGAATTATTAAGCTGTTGCAACATAATCTTATTTTGTGTTGGAACTTTCTAAAATATAGCTAAAAGCAACATAGACCAGAGACTTAGGGCAGTGTTACAGATTACCTTTTAAACTGTCATAAAGATGCTTACAATAGGAGCATTCTCCCATTAAAGGATGTTAATTCATGTTAAGTACCCTCTAACCCAGGGGTTCCCAACATTTACATGCCCGAGGGCACATTGGAATTTAAAAGAAAAAGCAACGGGCGCCAATATAACAGCGTTTTTTGTTGGAATAATGATTTTACTGATTGTGAAAATGCATGTGGGCACCTGAATAAACCTTGTGGGGCACCACGGTGCCTGTGGGCACCATGTTGGGAACAGCTGCTCTAACCATTTTACTTATGCCACTTCTGGTGAGAGGTATCTTTAGATCCATTTTATCCAAGTCATTCCTGGGTATTGTTAGTCTCCTCCAATAAGATAAACTGTTCCATTTTTGTTCCTACAACATCCTAGCATGCACCAATCCCAGCCCTTTCCACTCCTTTGTTCCACACTTTAGTTGGTCTAATAAAAAAAATATCGGATTTACCCAAAGAACCTTGTATGCCTTTGTTCCATAGGCAAACTTTCAACCCTCCTGAACTCTGTTGCCAAAGGGGGTGGTGACGCCCTAAGCCAAACCCCCTCTTGCCCCTAGTGGATGCAGCCGCAGCATACTCTGACCACTCTGAGCACCCAGGTGCAGCTCACCAGTTTGCTGCTTCTTTAACACCCCCATGCAAACAACAGCAATCCTACTACCTATTAGGGGTGTGCAGAGTGGACCCTATCCAATTCAGATTCAGCCTGAAATGGGGACAGATGATTTGATTCATTGATTCGGATCACTGTCTCTGATTTGATTTGGCTGAATCTGAAGATTCGATGCTGATTTGGAGAATCAACGATTCAGATATAGACGCAGCTTTAAATGTTTTTTCTACATACCTTGAGGTACCAGATACAGCTCATGAACGCTGTAATGCTGGGGCAGATGGAGCCTCCCACAGGAGTGCAGAGGGTCTCCCAGGTGCTCAGCGGCAAACCCAGAATTACATCCAGTCCCCTTCTGGGTCTGGCAGGGAGTGCACGGGGGGGAGCCTGCACCACCCCGGCTTGGCAATCAGCTATGGGGGGACCCCAGGTGCTCTACCCCCCCCCCCCCCGGACCCAGGAGGCACCAGTTGCCGAGCTGGGGGGCATAGCCCCCCGCACACTCCCCAGCAGACCCAGAAGTGCTTGTGGTCCACTTCCGGGTCAGTTGCCGAGTGTGCTGGGGAGTCCCCCATGCTCCTGTAGGACGCTCCATTAGCCATGAACAGCGCGTGCCCCCAGCAGCTGGGAGGACATGGTGGCAGCAGTAGGCGGGGGAGCTCCCACAGACACCGCCGGTGCTGTTGGTGGCCGGGGTGGGGGGAGTGGCAAGCTCCGACCAAGGGTCGGCAACCAGCCGCCGGCAGCGGTGGCCAACAAGAATTGCGGACTGCCCACAGGCACCACCAACAGTGTCAGTGACGCCTTTTTGCAGGGGGTGCACCGCCATGCTCGGGGTGCACATACACCCGCGTGCACCCCCTATGCGTCGCCCCTGCCATTTGCCCCAGCATTGCAGCATTCACAAGCTGCCTGGTACCTTGAGGTATGTAGAAAAAACATTTAAATCTATGTCTGTCTCCGAATCCATTCAGAGGGTTCCAATTTGACTCAGAAAGATTTAAAAGGTCCTCGATTTGATTTCGGATTTGGAGGTTCAGCCACTGAATTAGGCCAAATCTCTGCCGAATCAAGTTGGGTACTGAAGGTTTGCATAGCCCTACTACCTATCTCCATTAAAAATATATACCAGAGAATGGAAACCACCAGGTAGGCTACAAACTGGTTCTCAGCTCTGTCCCAGTGTGTTACGTATGCAGTAAGCCTACGGAGTCTCAGCTCTGTCCCGGTATGAGTAATACCCCAGCCCTCCCCATCACTACCAACCCCCACTCCCCCATCTTAATTCAGTGAAACATGCAAGATTTTGGCCCTTAATCCTCCTTTCTCTTTACTTCTCCCCCCCATCCATTCACTTGAAATGTGTTTGGCCCTGCCCCCACCTCCTCCCAGCTGGCTCCTCCTGGCTGCAAAGTGATGGAAGCCATAGCCACCATGGTGGTTTTTCTGCATCTGAGCTACGTGCCACCCTCTTCTCTCCCAGGAAAAGTCCTAGCTGCTGTCCATGCTCCCGCTCGCCAGGCCCGCTAGTGGAAAGTCAGTTGTGCAGTCTGAGATGGCATTAAACCTTAACCTGCGACTGCTCTGAAACTGTTCTTAGCTTTATGACTTATAACAGTCTACAGTTTTTAAGTGTAGAACTGTAGACTGTTAGTCATAAAGCTAAGAACAGTTTCAGAGCAGTCGCAGGTTAAGGTTTAATGCCATCTCAGACTGCACAACTGACTTCCTAAAAATGGTCTACTTTTACCAATATCATCAAGGTCCAATAAACCTTTTTTTTCTTTCTTTCTTTAAGATTATCAAGGGGAAATCTTATTTCAGGTATCACTTTGGAGGGCTTTGCCTCTTTTTTTTTTTTTTTTTTTTTTTTTTTTTTTTTTAATAGTCAATGGTTTTAATAGTCAATGCAATGGTTGTAATAGTCAATACAGATATTAAAAAAACAAAAAACTAGTGTTGGTGTAAAGGCTTACTTCAATATCCAATACCTGTTTCTTAGGCAAACCCTCCTGGTGTATTGGCTTTACTTGATGAAGAGTGCTGGTTCCCTAAAGCTACTGACAAGACCTTTGTGGAAAAATTGGTCCAAGAACAAGGATCCCACTCTAAATTCCAAAAACCAAGGCAGCTAAAGGACAAGGCTGACTTCTGCATTATTCATTATGCAGGGAAGGTAAGGGTTGCATGGTGAACCATTTGATCAGAAAATGACTGATCTGTTGTAAATAGAAGATTTTTCTTAAAGGTTTAGCTATATTGTCATCTTTTATCTGACTATAACATACATCTCATTTTGAGAAGGCTCCAAGAAGGAAAAAAGATCTTACCTTAGAGTTTCATTAAGTATTTGAGA
Organism: Alligator sinensis; assembly: GCF_000455745.1. Classification (NCBI taxonomy): domain Eukaryota; kingdom Metazoa; phylum Chordata; order Crocodylia; family Alligatoridae; genus Alligator; species Alligator sinensis. The sequence continues at coordinate 71,836 of NW_005843166.1, forward strand.
TCTGAGGTCTACAGGGTTGGGGACTATGTGCCAGGACTCAGAGCTTAGGGATTGGGAGCCACGTGCTAGGGCTGGAAGGTGTGCTGGCACTGGAGCTGGAGTCTTGTGGCTAGGTCTGATATGGGCACATCAGCAACAGTTATAGAGCCAGTGCACAGTCCCAGACTCACGTGCTCTGGGTCCAACCCTTACAGGTCCAGCAACTTGGCAAGGGAGGGAAGGAAGCTGCAGCAATTAGCACTGCATTGCTTTGTACCCCTCTGCCCCTGCCAAATGTTCAGACCCATGGGGAGGCCTTTTCCTCACATAAAATGAGTACTCTTAATTTTCCCCAGCTGGTTTTAGGGGGGAAATGTGCAGGTTATATGCAAGAAAATATGATATTCAGACATTATATGACTCAAATGTAAGAAGAGTTTAGCTTCTTTCTTAAAACATTTGGGAATTAAATTCATACTACTGAACCATACTGTAAAGTGTTAGAGCTGTAAGAGGATGTTAAATAAACAGAAGAAATTTAAGATGTAAAAATAGACTAAAATGTGTTATTTAGTTCAATGACTATATTAGTTCACAAACTATTAGTTATTGCAAACATACTTATTCTATTTGATGCTGTTTTGCGTGGCAGCTGGATTTTTTGTAAGGGTTTCTGTTGAAAGGAATTTAGTTGCTTTGAAATTGGCATTCTTAAGATTGTAGATTTAATGGCTCTTGACTTCGAAGTCCTGTGTTTTGATCAGACAGGTTAGTGACAATACCAGCTTCTTTTATTTTGTTTCCCACCTTTATGCTTCTCTTTCTAAGTGCATGTGTGTAAAGAATCCCGTTTAGGGCTAAAAATGTATTTTGGTCTTCATTACTCTTTCAGTCTTTGTGTTTGCTATTGGGACTCATTGGACCTGGACCCTAGTTGTGAAAAAGACAGTTTACCATGATGAAATGGCTCACTTAAGTCTGTAACTATTGCCAGTGTTTAGTACTTGTATCATCTATCTAGTAGGGCTGTGCGAAGCTTCAGTCCCTGATTCAGTTTGGCGGAGATTCAGCCCGATTCAGTGGCCAAATCTCCAAATCGAATCGGGAGACCTTTTTAATCTCTCCGAATCGAATCGGAGCCCTCTGAATTGATTTGGAGAGATTCAGTGATTCAGACATAGACACAGCATTAAATGTATTTTCTACATACCTCCACGTACCAGGTGGCTCATCAACACTGCAATGCTGAGGTGGATGGAGCGTCCCACAGGAGTGCCGGGTGCTCCCCAGTGTGCTTGGCAGCAGACCCAGAAGTGGACCAGAAGCAGTTCTGGTCCACTTCTGGGTCTGCCAGGGAGAGCATAGTGAGCCCCCTGTCTGCCCCTCCCTTCCCAGTTGACCCCTTTGGCTCGGTGACTGGTGTCCCCTGGGAGCACCCAGGGTCCCCCCACGGCCAATCGCTGAGCCAGGCATGCCCGCCGCGTGCTCCCCAACGGACCCAGAAGTGGACTGGAACCACTTCCGGTCTACTTCCAGGTTCACCACTGAGCATGCAGGGGACCTCTTCCCAGCATCACAGCATTCATGAGCTGCACCTGGTACCTCGAGGTATGTAAGAAAAACATTTTAAAGCTGTGTCTATGGCCAAATCGCTGATTCTCCAAATCGGCATCAAATCTTCAGGTTTGGGTTCAGCCAAATCGAATTGGGGACAGTGATCCGAATCAGTGATTTGAATCACTGTCCCCGATTTGGGCCAAATCCGAATCTAATATGGCCTGTTTCGCACACCCCTGTTATCTAGGCCAGATATGACTTGTTGCCATTGAATTTTCCTGTTTGTTCTAGAATTCTTATGTCTCCTTCGGCTTCCAGGGTTACATGAACGCTTCCTTTTCTGTAAATAATGGTATTCTGGTAGGTGGTTCCCCCCACCCCCTCATTGTGTCAAACAATCAGCCTTTGTTATAGTTATGCTGATATATATGATGTGTGCGAAATAGCTGCAATCGACTTCTGAGTGGCTTTTACTTTCATACTTGGCAGAAGGAAATCTCAGTTGACACAAAGGTTTAAATTGCATTCTCCCTTTGCAGCATGTACAACCATTTAGCTAGCTTCTGTAGGTGCTGCTGAGCTCATTGCATATGTTAATGTCTTGTATACATTTCTGTTCCTCATACAACCTGTCCATATGCTGACTTCCCATTCTCCTCTGTATCAGAAACTGTCTGCAACTTCTGCTTTCCCCAGTACTGAGGGTTTGATATGACCTCTGTGTCATTTGTTCTGTACTTAAC
>NW_005843166.1:74145-78592 GCF_000455745.1 Alligator sinensis
CTCTTCCACACATGATGGTATGGGGATGTAAGTCAAGGTGACAGCATCTTAACTGCATTTCAGAGTATGAGCCAGGAGTATTGTTTTGTTAGAAGGTGTCAGTGGCTGTCCTCAGTCAATCATATGATCTGAAGGCAGAGAAGACTGAAGCTCTAGAAGTGCTCAACAAATGGCAGAGTTTATACTAATCTTGTTAGCTGCCTTACCTGCAGTTAACAGGTGGAGAAACTGTGGTCTGTATAGTTTTCAGAGACCTGGATGCTTCTGGGTTTTGGCTGCTGCTTGATTCTTGTTCCTAGCTGCTAAGTAGCATTGAGAAGAACTCACTGTATCTTAATGTCAGCAGTTTCTTCCATAGTTGCCATAGGGAAGTTAAGAGATCACGAATAAGAAAATATACATTCTATGCACTTAAACTAAGAGATGTCACACAAGACTGTGAAAACTGTGTTTTTGGGGGTTTTTTTGTTTTGTTTTGGGTTTTTTTGAGCAATACCATTCTATACAGAGAAAAAAATTTGGAAGATTTCCAACCTAAAATAATGTATGCTGTCAAGATAGGAGCTTTGTTTATTTTTTGTATACTTAAATAACAATGTGTTGTGTAATTGCTATAGTCATTAAGCTAAGAATATCTATTTGTACCAAACTGTTAATTTACCTTTTGTAATATAAGTGCAATCTTACCGCATTGGAGTTGTTTTGACAACTCCATAATGGGCATTATATCATACTGAGGCTTTATCTGAAAATGTTGTGATTTCATTGTTAAAAGAACAAAGACTACTAAAATTGCAAAATATATATTTTTACTTTAAAAAAATTTACAGTACTTTTTTGTTAGTCAGGAGAAATATACTAACTCTTAGAGCCATATAAACCTTAATAAGAGAATGGAGGTAAAACCTTTTAAAAGGTATAAAGGAGAAAGATTAAGAAAAAAGGACACCTTGTTGTGATTTTTTTTTTTTTTAAAGGCTAGTTTAATTTAAAACCTCAAGCCAGCAGTGTCCAGTAAACTGTCCAGGTGTAATTTTGCTTGCTTCTTTATAGGTAGACTACAAGGCAGATGAGTGGCTCATGAAGAATATGGACCCTCTGAATGATAATGTGGCTACACTCCTGCACCAGTCTTCTGACAAATTTGTTGCAGAGCTTTGGAAGGATGGTAAGAGAGCGTACTCTGGGTGCACAACAGTTTATATAATGAGATGCATCTTGTTTGAAAGGTGTTTTATGTTTACATGCTTTCCAGACCTTTAGCAGAAGATCATTAGTTTCTTTCTCCCTGTTGGCATGGATAAAATGTTCACAGCCAAAAGTACAAGCAGGGGATCCAGTTTCTTCCATAGTGTGAATTCGGTTCTTTGGACATGTACCATCTCTAACTTAGTTGCTTTTCACCTCCATTCCTTAAACTATTTGATTACTTACAGCTTGTACAACTCATTGCCATGCATGGAAGTCTCAATTTCTAGATGAAACGCTATACTGGAGTGTGGGTCCCTTAGAGTTGGGTATAAGCATCAGTTGTGGTGGTGCTGTTGCTAACCAAGATTCGCATTTTGTGAAAACAAGACCATGTTTATTTGCTCACCATAACAAATGGGAAGCCAATATCCTAGAAGTCTGCCTCTTGAAACAAGAATAAGTTATACTGGTGTTTACAGCATAACATATTTAAAACTCCTTAATGCAATATTGTTTTTATTGGACTCCACATTGACATTTAGCTAATTATCTGCACATCAGCTAAACTATCTGCATATGATTTCTCTTGTCCACCAAAGTAATTAAAGGAGCACAGCTAGCAAAACACACACATTCATTCTTTAACACTTACTGCAGTGTATTTTCTTTATTTGGGAGCCAGCCATCATGGCGAGGTATAGACATTACACTTTTTACTGGTATAAGTGTTTGGAAACTGGTCTATGCCCGTAATGGAACAGAAGTTTGGCACACATGAACTGATTTAAAAATGGCAGAACCTGGTCTAAAATTTGCACATGCATCATTTCCTTCCCCCCCCCCCCCAAACCGTGGGCAAATGTACCTTATGTTTGCTACTGATTTCAACTGTGTCACTTACAGAAAATCACTTAACTTGCATCAGTCCTGCCTCAGTCTTTTTGAATGTCTGTACCTAGCCCATTTGTTTCATGATATAGCTATATCCAAGCAATATGTTAACATTGAGTTTACCATTTACTTACAGGCTGAGGAATTTCCTAGTGATTAGATTCAGCTGCAGAGAGCAAGTTTTTTGTGTGTACATATATAAAACTTGTTTTAGCCTGTAATCTGTTGTTTTATTTTTTTTTCTTTCAAGTAAATCTGTTTGCTTCTGCAAACAAATGTCAGTCCATATAGTCAAAATCTGGATCCACAGATGTTTGATATGTGCATGAAATATGTTCTAGCATAATTGTTTTTGTAGCACAATCTTAAAGTTTGCTTGCAGTTTTTAAACATGTTCTGTATACTAACTAAAGTGTCTTGTATATCTGCTCTTCTGTCTTTGTTTTTGCTGTTTCTCTGCCTTAGAGATTCAGAATATTCAGAGAGCCTCTTTCTATGACAATATTACTGGTCTTCATGATGCACCAGGTGAATGTATATAAAAACTATAGGTCTCCTAAAGGCAGGACTGTGTCTACAGGAAAACCATTTTTGCTCGTAGGCTTGCATGAACCTTTCATTCCATGCTAAATTTTAGATACACCTTCACAAGGCAAATGTTTTTGAGTGCATACCTATTCAGTTGCTGCTGCATACATATAGCATCTGTATTTTATGCACTGCGGTTTTTGTAGATGGAAAGGTTTATTGCTTCCTAGCTTGTGTTTTTAGATGATACAGAATTGCTTTTCAAATGGGTAATATATTCTAGTTAAAGACTCTTAGATAACCTATAGTCTTCTCAGTATCTTTATAATTATGTTCAATATCCCAACTCTTTAAAAACATTAAAAAATATTAAGAAGATGTAGGTACCTTGAAAAGAAATACTTCATGTATACAAGTCAGTGAATGATACTGGTTTAGTTAACCAGTGATTTGCAATGGGCTTCTTTCCAACTCCTTTGAGCTGTGCTTTTATTGAAAAACTCTAATGTTAATATCAATGTTTCTGTAAAACTGCCATGACTCTTGTGAGCACCTGAGTAAATATTTTACACTTTCGATTGCAAAAAAGTCTTTTGTGACACTTGAAATATTCTATCCTAGCTCCTCAGTTTTTTTTAAATAATTGAAAATTGATTATCTTTGCAACCTGCCATATATCCTGTACATCTATAAGCCATCAGGATTTCTATTGATTTGCAAAAATAACTCAACAAGATCATTTTAATCTTTAAACTGAACAAGATCACATTAATGAAGGTAACTAATAGCTTTCCTAGGTACTGCTCTTTCAGTGTCCACCATTGTTCTTAAAGGCTTCTCCAGATGTTGTATTTGTCCCAGGATATATGCAAGCTTCCCACAGTGAATTACAATGTGTCAAATATTGAAGGAATTTGTCCATTTTTATTTTGGGACAGTCTGCCACAAAAATGGCAGATCCATGATAAAAGTTGCTTTTTCAACTGGGACAAATTTAACATCTGGCCAAGTAACGAGACCATCACTATCCCACAGTGCTCTGCTCTTTCTCCCCACCTTTTGTCATGGAGGTTTTCAGGCTGTCCTGCCCCTGTTGCCAGATGGCCATAACTGAGACAAGGCTGCTGCTGGCAAGGCTTGCCAGGCTGGAGAAACTAGGGCTCTCTTTTGTGATTTGCCCACTTGCCCTTGAAAGGTCCCAATGTACCTTCTTCCTGGGGGCTGGGAAAATCAGTGGCCAGTGTGCCATGGTTTTTAGGCTGCAGCTGAGAACCATCAAGGTCCTGCAAGTGTGCCAAGACCTTTAAATGGTGTGAGGCAACCTAGGTCCCAGGTGTGCTCAGGTCCCAGGCTGCCTACATACCCTTCAAAGTCTCCAGTGCTTTGGCAGGCACTAGGAACAGCTCTGGTCCCAACAGGGTAGAGGACAGAGAACAGAGTTGCATCCTACCCTGCAGTTGGGTGGCAAGTGTGAGGGGTCACCTTGCAAGCAGGGGCAGATGGGGGTAGGGGGCCTGTGCTCCCTGATCACCTCCCATTACTGCTTGTAGGGAGCTGCCCCCTGCTCAACCCCTGACCTGTACCTCTGTGCAAGTAGGAGAGTCAACAGCTAGTAGGGCTGGAGAACCTGTAGGCCTCTGCCCTAATTGGAGGCTCACAGTGAGCCCCCTGGCAGCAAGGGTGGTAAGGCTGTCTGCACCCTGGGAACTTCTTAAGCGGCTACTAATTGCTCAAGCACCAGCAGCACATTAAACATCAGGAGCTTTGAAAGGCTTCTGGGTACCCCAAAACCAATTCCAGCTGACTTTGCCCAGGAGCTGGGCTCACAGTGTAGGGA
>NW_005843166.1:78623-94032 GCF_000455745.1 Alligator sinensis
TGTTTCACTTCAGTCAGGGTGCTTTAAACATGTGGCCATCCCTAAACACCTGACTAGCTCTGTTTTCATGCATTTAAAATAAAGCATATAGTACTACTGGAGCAGTCTAAGGAAAATGTATGTTTACCTTTCTTTAAAAAGGAGTACTTACATTGTTAAACATTTCTCTTTAATTATTTGACCAGATGCGAGAGTGATGTGGGTAAACATGCGTAATTAAATGGCTCAGCAATCTTGGATGCGAAAGGGAACTTCAGTGATGGGCTTTTAGCTATTGCTGTTGTCTGGGGGTTTTTTATAGATAAAATGTTTTTTAATATTTGAAAACTTCTGGTTTGTTCCATGTTCTATAACATGGATTCAAAGGCGTCTTTTAAGCAACTTTTTAGTTCAGAATAGTACCTCTGCTTTCAATTAAACATTTGGGACATGATCCTACAAATGCTTCAGTACATGTTTTATTTTAAACACATAACAGTGGACCTAGTCAGATGGTAGACCATGGAAAGGTGTTACAGTTGTACTGAGAGAAAAGCCTTTCTCCGTGCACAAAAAAAGCATGCAGTCATTCAAGAGATTTATTGTGGAAGAGAACTGGCTCTTCTGCAACAAGGTAGATTGGATACCTGCCAGGAAGATCTCCCTTCTCCTGAGCTAACTTGAGCAGCTATATACTTCTCTGAGGACAGACACCCAAGGGGCTCACGGTCCTCTGCTCTCCCTCCCTTCCTCTCTCCAACGGTGGAACCCTCTTGGATCAGGGTCCTGCTGCAGGAAAATGGTCCCTCTATCCTACCAGTTGCCTTCCTGGTGGGAGTGGAGGGGGCACTTTTCTGCAGGGAACTCTTCTGCACTGCCAGCATGGTTGCAGTTAAGGAGAATAGCCCCTGGCTACCTACCACTCTTCCCTCCCCACCGTCATCCAAGTTAACCCAGAGGAGTATTGTGGGGAATACATGCTGTGCTGTGGCATCAAGACTCCTGAAACTTTTCCACTGTGGGAGAAAGCATCTGCCTCCCTTATGATCCTCTGGGTCAGCCCAGAAGAGTGCACAGAGCAGAAGTGTTTTTGGGAGGGTTCCCATCATGGGAGAATGTTCCTTCCTGCCCATCTCCACCCCATACTGCCAGTCAGCTGTTTGGTGGGATGGGCAGGTGGACATTTTCCCAGTGCTGGAACCCTCCCTGGGCTGTCTGTAGCATCTGCTGTTTTCAGCAGCTGCCCACTGCCAGTCGACTGCCTGCCCCCTTCCCAGGCATTGGGGAGGGCATGCAGTCGAGAGTGGGGATGGCCCAGAGAGCAGCTGTCGAGTGGTTCATGGCTGGAGAACTTGCCAGGGGGCTAGAATGAACACCTATCCATGGCCTTAAATGAAGCGTATATAGATAGATAGATACATATATGACAACTATGCTAATAGAGTGTAGTATCTATAAGATGCTGTGGGCTTTACACTCCATATTGTTCATTTCTCACTGAACTCTACTTACAGGTATGTTCAGGTTTTTTAATCTCCACTTGAGTAGTGGAATTATGAAAGTAGAAATTGTGTACAAATCTGAAATAAAATGTTGTTTAGTAAGTATGTGCAGAACCCAAAGGCCTTTGTTTTGTTTTGATGATTAAATAAACCTTTTCTGAAGTTTTAGTTTATAGGTGCGCATCCCCATGAGTGGAAATGTGCATTTCCCTGAGGACAAATAGCAGTGGCACAAATTTGTGCTGCTGCTAGTTGTCCCTAGGCACACCTGCACATGTGCTCTGGCGTGCAGCAGCTTGTCCCAGGTGGGGTAGGAGAGGCTGGGGCCAGAGCAGCCTTACCTGGAGTCCTAGGGGCCTCTCAGGGCTACAGTGATGGCAATCTGGGTGCGTGGAGCCTGGCTGGCAGTTGGAGTGCGGCTCTGGCCAGCTAGGCTATGGTTTTGGGTGACACGCTGCAGCCATGTGCACCACACTGATTTTTTTTTTTTTTTTTTTTTTCTTTTACACTGCAATCTCCCAGTGTCAGAGCTGCAAATTAGCAGCGAGGCAAACGTGCACATGTGGCGCATGCAGTTTGCAGAGCCGCAGATGGGTTTGTGGCACCACAGACTGCACGTGTGCACTCCATAGAGACATGCCCTAGGAGTTTCATTTCTAATCCTAATATAGCTTGTGTTTCCTGCTATTTGTTTGAACCTTATGACAAGTCCGTACACGCTGTATAAGCACGAATGGATCTAGGGTTCAGAAAAGGGGAATGCAAGATGGTGTGGCACATGATTGCATGTAACACAAGAAATATTTTTCTCCAGTTAAAGAGAAGCTACAAGCCTTACTTTACTAATATGCTAGGGAGCTAGCACTACATTATTCAGTTTATGAGCAAAGCAAAAACAAATATAACTATTGTTATGTGCACTAATTTCTTAAATACATTAAGTTTTTTTTAAAAAACACAAACCAGGCAAAAAAAAAAAAGCAAAAGATGTATTGTTTTATTAGTTTTGTAGCTATTATAGATAAATGTATATCTCTTATTCAGATTCATGAAACAAAGTCTAGTCGTCATAAGTGTTGTGACAGTGCCTCTGGTACTTTGCTGTCAGTCATTTCTATACCTGTGTTAATATTGCCACACCTGAATTAAAGCTTTTATCTAGAGATAAAATCAGTCTGCATGGTTGTGAAATACAAGAGAGACATTGCCAGGAATGGCTAACAGAAAGCAAAATTGTAAAAGAAAGGATAGCTTGAATAGTGGAATATCAAGATCATTATAAAGGAGGGAGGGTTGTTAATGTCTGGCAAAGTAAAGAGAGGTTAGGAGGAATGTCACTTTCTCTTCCTGGCAGTTGTTTTTAAAGTTTGGGTTTAAAGGAATCAAATGCTGGGTGCAACTGTACTGCTGCCCTGCACACTGTGCTCCCCCCCCCCCCCCCCCCCCACACACACACACTTTTTTGGTTGTTTTTTTTTATTTCTTTAAGAAATCTAGTTTAAGTTGCATTTACTCTCTAGGTCTAAGCATTTTATTTTGATATTAGCCTTCCATTTGTTTGATCAGGGACAAATTATAGAAAGATCTACCTGACTGCACTTTTTAATGATTTCTGAAGCCTTTCTATCCTGATGCTCTGTTGAAGCTTTGAAACTCTTGGAATTTTGTTATACAGTTTTCATACTTAGAATTATACTTTTGGCTGAGTACGTCTTTACAGTTTTTCAAAACACCTTTGGTTTGGCAGAACTGGTACATTCCTTTTGTTCATTGTAAGCACAACAATAACTTTATATGATCAGTAAAAGGAAATGTCTGTAAAATCTTAAAATTCATCAAGATTTTCATTTAATTATATTAATATGCAACTGTTCTTATTTAAGCAGCTCCGTGCAGTTCAAAGTTTCAAACTTTCAGTCTCTGGAATTATTTGCCTTAAGCATTTTCACGTCATACATGGTCGGCAGTTTTCAAGCACTTTTGTGGCTTATCTGTCAGAAGTTCACTGAAATGGAGACAGTGGCTTTATTGGTGTAATTAGAACTGCAAAATAAAAAGAGCTTGATGTTTTTTAGTGTGTATTTGTCAAAGCTATAGTATTTAGACATATGAGTTTGTGGCTTTCAAATCCGCTGCTTCTGCACAGTTTCCCCAATACATGCTGACTGCCTTGCCTACAAATGGCATTTTCTATCATTTGTTTCACAAAGCTTTTGCTGCTGCTTTGTTGCTCCTCTGTATTGTATATTTTTGTATCCTGTTAATTTTAAGGCTCACTTTTAATTTTTTTTTCTTGTCTTTTTTTTTTTTAGTGGACCGTATTGTGGGTCTGGATCAAGTCACTGGTATGACAGAGACGGCTTTTGGCTCTGCGTACAAGACCAAGAAGGGCATGTTTCGTACTGTGGGGCAGCTGTACAAGGAATCCCTCACCAAACTGATGGCAACTCTTCGAAACACTAATCCAAATTTTGTTCGCTGCATTATTCCAAACCATGAGAAAAGGGTATGTACTTCACAAGCATTGTAGCAACTCATGCACTGAATCATCTTTTGTTTCACGGCAGAGGGAGACATAGATGAAGTCCTGAAGTCTGTAAAAACTGTATTTCCTCTCTACACTTTCAAAGAATAAAGATGATCTTTCTTCACGTGTACAGGCTGGAAAGCTAGATCCTCACCTGGTCCTAGATCAGCTACGTTGTAATGGTGTTCTGGAAGGAATAAGGATTTGTCGACAAGGATTTCCAAACAGGATCGTGTTCCAGGAATTTAGACAGAGGTACTAGAGAAAACAGTTCAGGTTTTTGTGTGTGTGAATGTTTTTATTTTATAATATAGATGACTTAAGGTTAAAGGGATTACATGCTGCTTTGTATTTTCCCCACTCCTACTGCTATTTCTTTTGTCTTGCCACAGTGGCTCTAAAGCGAACCTCTACAATCTTGTATTTAAATTTTTTAAGACTGAAGCCCCTTTTTCGAAGTTGTCATAAGCATTTTGATACCAAGGTTAATTTTGAAAATGGAACTTTTTGTTCTTGGTTGAATTTAACCACTTGGAAAAAAAGTGGCTTGGGAGCACTCCCCTGTGGCCTGCTTACATCCGGAGAGTGATTTTGAGTATTCAGAGCTTTCTAGGATAAAACAGCTTATTTTATCTTAACAGTCCTGGTTTCAAAATGCAGCATTTTAAATGCATTTTTTTCTCTTGGGGAAGACTTCCCACATCTCTTATGTTAATTTTTGTGTTGAAAAAGGTGTATAATTTCATATAGATGCTTCTGTCCTGAAACACTTGCAGAGTTCTTTATAGATGTAAATTACCTAGAAATTTGTTTTTTAAGAATTCCAAATATCCTTGTATTGACTACTGAAATAAGTGATGGTCTTTTGGTTTGTTTCTGGTTAAAACATTAAGACTACTGGCTCATTCTTCCCCGCTTCTCTTGACAGGAAAGTTTCATGCTTAGTTTAGAAATAAAGGGAAAGTTAACGTTCATGAGTATACTTCTGTTGTTAAATTACTGTAAGGTCTAATGGCTTGCTTTTGGCTTAATTTACAGATATGAGATACTTACTCCCAATGCCATACCTAAAGGTTTTATGGATGGCAAACAGGCTTGTGAACGAATGGTACGTGTTTAGAAAATTCAGATGTAACATATTTTAAACCTTGAAGCTGAAAGTAGTTTGTCTTACTGTTTTACAAAAAATAATATGCCTGCATTGTAGATCAGAGCTTTGGAGTTGGACCCAAACTTATACAGAATTGGACAGAGCAAGATTTTTTTTCGAGCTGGTGTCTTGGCACATTTGGAAGAAGAACGGGACCTGAAGATTACAGACATCATTATTTTCTTCCAAGCAGTCTGCAGAGGATACCTGGCAAGAAAGTAAAGGACCCTCTAATAAGTGGGCTGGTTATGTGGTCATTTTTTCTTGATATCTAAATGTAAAGTAAAGCTTTTGGATAAATATATATGTAAGAGCTAGAAAGACTGGCTAAACCCACAGAAAGGTGTTATATGATAAATTGCATAACAGTCAGTAATCATTACTTATACTCTACATTTCATATGAACTTTCTGTTTTCAGTGCTATTTTTAAATTGCTGATTTAGATGCTACTTATCAAGAAAAATATTTTTTATTTGTATCATGGCTATCTACGAAAATTTCTTCTGAACCACACCTTTCTCAAACTTTCCCTGGAGGGTTGCTTTCTGGAAACGGGGGAAATGTTCAGAGAGTTTGCACTATTCAGTCATTTGCCTTTTTGATACTGCTAGCATACAGAAGATCAGTTCTTACAAAATCTTGCTCCCTATATGAGGAATGAACACTCTAGAATTCTTTTGCTCGTAAGTTGAACTAGCCATGGACACTCAACTGTAGTCTTGTTATAGCTTAGAAGTATTCTAGAATGGATGCTTTAACTATTAAACATACTTTACACTTAGTTGTATATAATATGGAAAATGGCTTATTTTTCTGTTGTTCTCAGGGCTTTTGCAAAGAAACAGCAGCAGTTGAGTGCTTTAAAAATCCTGCAAAGGAATTGTGCAGCATATTTAAAACTAAGGCACTGGCAGTGGTGGAGAGTTTTCACAAAGGTTGGCTATTTCTTTTACTAACACTTCTGATGGTGTGACACTACCACATTTTCTTGCATTTTCACACACTCATTTTTCTAATATCCTTATAGGTGAAGCCACTTCTGCAGGTTACTCGACAGGAGGAAGAACTTCAGGCTAAAGATGAGGAGTTGATGAAGGTGAGAGAGAAGCAGACAAAAGTGGAAGCAGAACTTGAGGAGATGGAGAGGAAACATCAACAGGTTTGTTTTGTAGAAGATCAATCTTTACTCTAAAGTCCCATGTATAATAGCCTGCATCCTTCTGTGCAGAACTATACTTGACTGTACTGGCAGTTCTGAGGAAAGAATGCAACAGAGTACCAAGAGACTACAGAGGAGGTTGCTTTGGATTTGACTTGACTCCATCTCCCTAATGGGCAGTACCTCGAGTTTTTGAGAAATGGATGGCAAGTTCATCCAGAAATAAAACATTTTTTAAATAATACACATTTAGATGGTCTGTCATACAGTTTAAAAACTTTTCATTCGCTATGCCACTTTTATTTTGAGATGCATTTTTAGGTCAAGAAAAGTTCTACATAAACAGTGCACATACATGTCTTCCCTCCCTTCTGCTGCCTCCCCTCCCCAACGCGCACTTTTTCTTGCAAACAAAATTAAAAATGGATTTATGTTGACCAATAACTATTATATTAACAGAAAACTGACTGAAGTTGTGTTGTGTTGTCAGAGCAATTGTCATGTTAAGGAAAGCTTGTGATATCCTGGTGATTGGTGTATTAAGTCTGATCATTTTAAAATATTCACAGGAAAAAGAAACTTGCAAAGCATAGAGTAGGAAATAATACATTTTTAGGATTACGCTTAAGATGTGGTTATCAGGTTAATTAGAAAATAGTTTAATTTAGGAACAGGGGAAAGAGAGTGGTTGCAGAAATTGTGGAGAAGATTGAATACTTAAGTAGCTGTAAATAATGACAAGAGTAAAACTTGTTTCTACAGCTGTCAAAAGGGTGTGCATGTCAAAGAAAGAGGACATATGGCAACGAGAGAAAGTAAATAAAAGCTATGAATAGGGAAAAGTAGACTGAATAACCTGCATCAGACAGTAGTGGACACCCATGTGTAGCCTTCTCAAAAGAAGTGGTGTGGGAATCCCCATCACCCAAATAATCTAAAACCAAAGTAGACAAATTTTTGAAAAATACTTATGTTGTCACTAGGAGCCTCTGAGGCAGAGAAGGGGTTAGATCAGCGGGGGCCAACTTTTTTGGTAGGCATGTCACAAATTCACCCTGCTCCTTTTCTGAGTGCCACTACAATCCTCTTCTGCCTGATCTGCTGGTTTTGCTTTCTGCTCCCTGCCCAATCTCATGCTTTGATTTATTCTCCTTACTCCATCTGATGCTGTGCTGCCTGTCCCTTCCCTGATCTACCACATGGCACACACAGAGGCTGTCTGTCACTTGTGGCACTCATGCTGCAGGTTGGCCACTCCTGGATTAGATGAACAAAGAGTCCATCCTGTATTTTAATTTCTTTCTTTCTCTTTTTGGAAGAGAGCAAGCTTTCTGCTTCTGTAACTCATGTCTCATCTCATTTGAGGAGCTCTGACATACTTTGATGGTAAAGTTTTGATATTTCACTTTCTATAATATTTGTAGCTTTTAGAAGAAAAGAATATTCTTGCGGAACAGCTCCAGGCTGAGACGGAGCTGTTTGCTGAAGCTGAGGAGATGAGAGCCCGCCTAGCTGCCAAGAAGCAGGAGTTAGAAGAAATTCTACATGATCTGGAGTCCAGGGTTGAGGAGGAAGAGGAAAGGAACCAAATACTCCAGAATGAAAAGAAGAAGATGCAAGGACATATTCAGGTATTCCTCTCAGCACTATTGAAATGAAAGGAAGCATACAAAATTCTGTTAACTGTAGGGGGCAATTTACGGTACCCTAAAACTTTCCTCTAGAGGGAATGAAAGAAGTGAGAGAAAAGAGCTATCATTTGTAATATCTCACTTCTCAAAATATGTTTTACTGTAGAATGTACTTCACTGTAAAATGAGATACACGAAGTTCTCTCACTTGGGAATGAAATTTCATGCATATTCTTGACACAGAAATGAATTTCAAGTGTTTTGAAGAATATTTATTGTTCATTTTTTGTCTGTTTTTTTTCCCAGAGCAGGCATCCAGGGCTATATCCATTCTAAATTGCTGATTTTTTTTTTTTTTTTTTTTTTTTTTTTCTGTACACCAGCATTGCACATTAGAATATTTAGCCAGAATATTTCCCTTTGAGCATATAGAGATTAAAAAATACCTATAGATTAAAGGAACACAAGTATTATTGTTTTATTTTGTCTGTTTTTATTTTAAGCTGCTTTGAGTTTTTTTGAAAGCCAGAGACCTGTGTTCTTAAATCCCTTGACCAGTCTTGAAAATCTCACGTTTTGGTTCTAAATAAAAATGATTCTCTCAAATTTTAGTGGTTTGGAATTTGGCAAACCACTTTTTTTTTTTTTTTTTTTTTTTTTTTTTTTTTTTTTTTTTTTTTAAAGGGTAATAATACAGTGCATTGTTACCATGCTGCTGTTTATCAGCTTCCCTATGCAAATATATTTGGATATCCAAGCCAACTTGGATACCACCCCCCCTCCACTTTTGGGATATAGATTTGTATTGAAAACTAGAAAACTCTTCATTATTATATCCCTTTCCTCAATTCTCTAGTTTCTGCTTACGCATTTAAATATATCAATGTACAGTGCAGGGGCCTTTGCTGTTCCCCAGATATGAGAACTTCTGCGTTTGACTCATTCATTTGAGTGTAATGGTCTTTGAAGTTATTGTGAAGCTCAGTTCACTAACCAAAGTCAGACAAAAGTGGGACCTGAAGGAATAGATGAAAAACCATTCAGAATTACAGCTACTATTTAGCAAACTCAGGGAGTTGAAAGTTTATGCAGTGAATGTACTATTCCTGGAAGGGATGAAGTACATACATGATATGATATACAATAATACAAAATATGCGATATGTGCAGCATGGCAGGGTTAGCTGTTTTGGAAACAATAGATTTGAATTTCCTGACTTGTACTATAACTGAACTCTATAACAACTTTGCATTAATGTAGCATGTAGAATCAGGAATTCTTAGTGTAAGGCTGCATTATGCTGGTCTTGTTTACAGTTGAAGCCCTATTTCAGTGTATTAATATAGAAAGTGAAGGGCCTCTTAAAATAAAGTAAGAAGTGTATATGTACTTGGAGATGATGGATAAACAAGGAATATTCTTTCTTAGGATCTAGAAGAGCAGCTTGATGAGGAAGAAGGAGCTCGACAGAAGTTGCAACTTGAAAAGGTAACAGCTGAAGCTAAAATCAAGAAGATGGAAGAAGAGATCCTGCTTTTAGAGGACCAAAATTCCAAATTTTTGAAGGTAAGAAACCAGTTGATGTTGCTAGTTAAATCTCCATTAGAATAGAAGAACATATGTGAGGTGGTGGGTTTCAGTAAAGATCTTCATTTCCCACCCCATCACCATATTTTTTTTTTCTTATCTTTAAAGGACTGAGACTACTCCACTTTACTCTTAGTTTCTGATCTTGCTGAAGCACTATGGCTTCATGGCAGGGTTCATATGGTGGTCTATTTTAGGGTTGTCCAACCTTTAAGTGGCCAGGTGCCACACACTCAACGAGCTGCACATCCAGTGAGACACACCAATAGGCCTCGCAAGCCCCTTGGCTGCATGTGACATGGATGCTCACCCTGAGCACCACATGTTGGGTTGTGCCATGCCACACTACACTGCCCTCTGGAGAAGCCAAGGAGAGATAAGGGAGACTGGAGCCTCTGGCTCCTGGCACAGCCAGAACGATAAGGGGAGTTGCAGCTGGGCAGGAGCCTGAGGGCCACAATGTAACCCCTAGTGGGCTATGTGCAGCCCATGGGCTTTCCAAATTAACAGGCTAAGAATCCTCAGGAGCATTTTACTACAGCTACCTTTTAGTCTTCCAAGACGAGACTGGACAAACATCTTGCTGGAATCATTTGATCTCAACAGTATTCTTGCCCAGAGGAGGGGAGTTGGACTTGATCTTGCAAGGTCCCTTCTAGCCCTTAATTTCTATGATTCTGTGCATTGCTCAATAAGAAATAGTATACAGATATGCTTTTATGCCTGAATTGTCAGATGTCTAGTGACTTTCTGAAAGAGTGCAGCATGTACAATTTGAAATCAGGTGTCCCTAAGGTACGTCACTGGAAAAAAACATAATCTGAGGCACTCCAAATCACTAGCTGCTTTTGAAGTTGAAGCCTTAACTATTTTGGTAGTAATCAAAATTATCATTAATTCTAAACTGCAGCTAGTTAATTGATGCCTTTGCTGAAGTAAAAGATGTTCTACATTCACCAGTTTTGGGTGTTTCTAGGCACTTCATTCACATTCTAACAGTCAATCTTCTTTCCCCACTAGGAAAAGAAATTGATGGAGGACAGGATTGCTGAATGTACCTCTCAGCTAGCTGAAGAAGAAGAAAAGGCCAAAAATTTGGCTAAACTCAAGAACAAGCAGGAAATGATGATCACCGATTTAGAAGGTTAGGCTTTTTTTGTAAATCTGATTCCTAAAATCTTGGTAACTGTGATTTGAAAATACTAGGTCACTTACAATGCTGCCACAAATGAGCATCTTTTGTGAGAGTAGATATATATCTCAATAACAGCTATATTCAACCTTTATAACAAAGGGTGGAAATGGATGTTACCTTTGTACCACCATAAACACTTCTATGTTGGTACAAAGTGAAAGGAAACGGACATCTATACCTTAAGTTGTGCCAGAAATACTCAAATTTGTGGCCCTGACAAGGTAATAATAAATTGGGCTGCTTTATTGCAGCCCATGTCTGTCTGCTAATGGTGAAAGAGCTTGGGCAGGGGCTCCTTGGACATGAGGGGTCCAGTCCTACACCCACTGGGATGTGATGGGTAAGCAGAGAAGGTTGGAGCTTTGAGGTGCCTATCTGCAAGCAGGGGTGTTCATCTGCAGGGGATTTCCCTGTGTGCCCTGCAAGTGTGGAGCAGGGGAAGTTCCCATGGGGCAGGTCCCCGCTCTGCTTTTGCAACCCTGTGCTGCTTCCAGAAACACTTGACCACCTGACATGCATTTCTGACAGCAGCATGGGAGCACCTCCTCCACTCTCCCTTCCCCACCCTGCACTTGCAGACACACACAGGGAACTTTCTTGCAAAGGGGTTTCCCAGCACCCACTTGTAAACACAGAGGGGGTCTCCTGTGGGAGTTCCCCCCTCTGCACTTGCAGACATGTATGGGGAATTCCCTTTCAAAGGAGGTTTTCCATCTGCCCCCACAAGCACAGAAGGGGGAAACTCCCACAGGGGTCCCCTCCCCAACACAGGGGGCGCATCTGCAAGTGGGGGTTTTCCCCACTTACAGACATGCCCCAAGTTGGGATGTGGCAACTGGGAACATCTGTAGATGTTGTACAGTCAGCTGTGCCATGGCATATCATGGTGCAGCTATTTGCACTCCATCAACAGTGTCTGTTTCTAGCCTTGAAGTCCCAATCACAGAAAAATAACAGAAATCAGATGTAGCTTCTGGCTGCATCAGCATAGTACCAGTTTTTACTAATTTATTCATTCTTCATTTTTAATAAACCCATTCATTTTCCAACTCTCCTAAAAAATCAAGGTACTAGATGCATCCTTTAGGGGGAGAGCAAAAGGTCCTTGGGAATAGTAATTGCAATTCTGTATGTTAAATACAATAAAATTACATTTAAAAAAAAAATGTCACTGGCTAACTTTTTATTTTGGCTAACAAAATTCTCGAATAAATAATTCTGAATTATTTTGCTTTTCCCAGTGCTTTCATTTATCTTAAGTAGTGCCCTCTTCTGCTTTTTGCACTTGTTTCAGATTTTATATATTTATAAGAAATATTGCAAAATGTTTGACATGTAGCCATTTGTCAGGCCAACATTGTATGTAACCCCATTTTAAATTTGATCGATAACAAAATGACTTCTGGCTGTAAAATGCTTGTTATAAAACTCTGACTTAGCAGTTAGCTAACT
This sequence comes from Alligator sinensis, assembly GCF_000455745.1. Classification (NCBI taxonomy): domain Eukaryota; kingdom Metazoa; phylum Chordata; order Crocodylia; family Alligatoridae; genus Alligator; species Alligator sinensis. The sequence continues at coordinate 90,809 of NW_005843166.1, forward strand.
GTTATGCAGAATAATTCTGTGCTACTAATACCCTAATTTGGAAAATTATTTGTCACCTACTGTACTAGGACCAGTCTTGCTACATATTTTATAACTGACTTTTTATTATGAAAAAATAATAGTTTTTGAATCTTCTCCAGTTGAGCAAAAAATTGAATTAATAAGGGTAGCAGCTGACTTCCGTAGCTTTTGTTTTACTTTTATTCGGAGGCCTTAAGATGGGCATAAGTGAATTTAGTTACTCACTGGAAAAGAATGCTTGTTGAACCCTATGCCTACATTAGCTTTAGCATTGCTCAGCTGCCTCAACAACTGGTAGTTAATGGGTATTACTAGGATTATCTAGAAAAGGCAAAGCTAAAGTTCATAGGTACTATGCTGCATTCCCTTGTGAAAGTATAACAATATGTCCTCTTATGAATAGCTTCATAAATGGCTTCCAGGCTATATTTGTTAAGAAAGACATACTGCAGATAACTAATTTTTAGTTTCCCTGGTAACCAGGTCCTTGTCACTTCAACACTTTTTATTTGTTTCCAGTATTTCTAATCCTATGACTGGATCTGTTATAGAACACACCCTGGATTTCTTTCTTCCCATCTGAAACAGTTTTATTATTTTGCTTTTCCCAGTGCTCTGCTTATCTTTAGTTCCCCCTTCTGCTCTTTGCACTGTTTCAGATTTTATATATGTCGTATTAGAAATACTGCAAAATGTTTGATATGCAGCCATTTGCAAACTCAACATTGTATGTAATCCCCTGTTAAAATTTATTCTAAAAAATGACTTCTGGTTTAGGATCAATGAACAAAACTGATTTTAAAGATTTTGGCATTTTCCACAAACAAGTCCTCTTTGCTCCCCAGTTTGTCTGAATTCTGAAGAATTTAGCAGCAAGGAAACAACTTGAGGACACCTAAGCCTCTCCTTAAATGTGGTATGTTAGGACACCTGAGGCTTGAGAAGACCTGCTTCTAAGTAGAAACAGAATCAGAGAAAATTAGAGTTGAAAGGACCTCAGGAGGTCATCTAGTCCAACCCTCTGCTCAAAGCAGGACCATCCCCAACTAGATCATCCCAGCCAAAGCTTTGTCCCAGCATGGACCCTCCCCCAGCCTCTCTGGGTAACCTGTTCCAGTGTTTTACTACCCTCCTAGTGAGAGAATTTTTTCTTAATATCTAACCTAAACTTCCCTTGCTGCAACTTGAGACCATTGTTCCTTGTTCTGTCATCTGCCACTACTGACAATAGTCTAGCTCCATCCTCCTTGAAACCACCCTCCAGGTAGTTGAAGGCTGCTATTAAATCCCATCTGTCTTCTCTTCTCCAGACTAAAGCCCAGTTCCCTCAGCCTCTCCTCACAAGTCATGTGCTCCAGCCCCCAAACCGTTTTCATTGGCCTCTGCTGGACTCTCCAATTTGTCTACCTCTTTTCTATAGTGAGGTACCCAAAATTAGACATGGTACTCCAGATGTTGGCTAACCAGTGTTGAATAGAGGGGAAGAATCGCATCCTTTGATGTGCTGACAGCACTCCTACTGATGCAGCCCAGTATGCTGTTAACCTTCTTCACGACAAGGGCACACTGTTGGCTCCTATTCAGCTTATGGTCCACTGTAACCCCTAGGTCCTTTTCTGCAGCGCTGCTGCTTAGTCAGTCGGTCCGGAGCCTGTACCAGTGAATGTTCCCAGTGTGCAGAAAGACTAGCAAGTATGGCAGAAGAGCTGCTTGGCTTAGCAATGAACTCTTCAGTGAGCTAAAACACAAAATGGAAGCTTACAAGAAGTGGAAACTTGAACAAACAACTAGGGAGTAGTATAAGAGTTTGCTTGGGCATGCAGGAATTAGATCAGGAAGCCCCCCTTCCTCTTCCCACTCCCCTTCAGCCCCTTGCTCCCAGCCTCCCATCTTATGCTGCAATTAACACATTCAGTGCAGCACAAATGTAATGCATAGAGGGGGTCATAGGCAAGTATGACCTGCTGGGGAAGAGAGAGCATGGTGTTTGTAAAGGGAAATGCTACTTCACCAATTTACTGGAGTTATCTATGGGTCTTAATGAGCACATGGACAAGGAAGATCCAGTTAATCTAAATTTTGGGGATTTTCAAAAAAGCTTTTGACAAGGTCTCTCCCCAAAGGCATTTTAAAAACTGAGGTGCCACAGGATTAGAGGGAAGGTTGTTTCACAGATGGAGAGCTAATTAAAAGATACGAAGCAAAGGGTAGGCCTAAATATTCACTATTCAGGATGAAATGATATCAAAAGTGGGGTCCTGCAGGGATCTGTTCTTGGCTTGCTTTTGAACATTTTCATCAGTGACCTGTGGGTTGAACACTGTGACCTGTAGGTTGAATGGGGATGAGCACTGAAATTCCAAGTATTGCAGATGATACTAAATTATTCTGGGTAGTTAAATCGCAAACTAATGGAGAGGAGCTGCAGAAAGATCTCACCAAGCTGAATGAGTGAACAGAAAAATGGCAGATGAACTTCAGTGTTGACAAGTGCAAGTTAACACACATGGGGAGAAATAAGCTCAACTATACATGCACAGGGTTGGGTTCTGAACCAGCTGTTAAAATTCAGAGAAGAGACCTTTGAAGTGCGTGGACAAAGTCAACAGGAAGCTGTTATTCACCAAGTCCCAGATTGCTAGAACTAGGGGGCACCCACTGAAATTTAGTAAGACAGGTTTAAAACTAACAAGAGAGAGTACTTTTTAAGCGGTGCAGAATTAATTTGTGGAATTCGTTGCCTCGGGGTGTTATAGAGACCAATAATACAACCAGGTTCAAAAAGGGATTAGATTAATTAATGGATGATAGATCTATTAATAGCTGTTGAACAGAATGATCAGAGGTGTTTCCTCTGGCCTCTTTAAACCAATGATGGTGGATGCCAGGGTGGGTAGTGAATAGGGGATAGATCATTCTAGTTGTATCTAGTTGAGTGCTCTTCCAAAAGCATCCACTCCTGACTGGGGCTGTGCAAAGCTTCAGTAGCCGATTCAATTCGGAGGGGATTCAGCCTGATTTTGGTGGCCGCATCTACAAATGGAATCGGGAGACCCGTTAAAAGGTCCAAATCGATTCAGGAGCCTCCAAATTGATTTGGCACCTATTTGGAGATTCTGCCATAGACTAAACAGGCAACAGTACTCAACCACACTGGACACAGCTGCCTCCAGCTGTTGTGGTGGGCGGAGGGGGAAGGAAAG
>NW_005843166.1:94063-117674 GCF_000455745.1 Alligator sinensis
GAACTGCTCTTCCAGCGGCTCTTGCTGCCAGTCCGAAAGGGCAGGAGAGTGGGCGTGTGCCACTGGATCTGCACAGGCTGGGCTGCGCTGTGGACTAGCAGTGCAAGGCACTGGGAGCAGGGGGGCTATGCCTTGCTGCCGCTTGCCCAACTGGGGAGGTGGGGCACGATGTAGGCACAGCTCGCTCCAGGCAGTCAGTGCTGGGAGTGAGGGCTATGCCGCTTGGCCAGCCAGGGAGGAGCAGGACCATACTGCTGCACTGCCTCAGACAAGCGGCATGCAGTGGCGGAAGCTGCTCCAGCCTCCCAGACAAGCTGCGACTTCACCCTGGCTGGGTGAGCAGCAGCAGGGCTTGGGGGTGAGCGAGTGCACTCGGGGTGGGGCTGGCAGCAGGGGCTATGGGGAATTTTAGGGTGGCTGCAGCTCCACTAGGTTCTGCAGGGCAGGCGGAACCAGGGCGCAGCGCTCCAGGTTACAGCTGGAACCAACTGTCCAGAGCGCAGCCCTTACTTCACCCGCCCCACAGAGCACAGCCCAAGGGCAGACAGCTGGGGCTAGCCTCCCAGAGCGCAGCCCAGCCCAGCCTGCCCCTCGCAGATCTGGGGGCAAATGCCCACTCCCATGCCCTTCTGGACTGGCAGCGAGACCCGCTGGAAGAGCAGCTCCTGGAATGGTGGCACGCAGTGGCGGGAGCCCTCCTCTCTGAGTCCCACGCTGCCCCGCCCCAGCTGGGTTGTCCCAACCCCAATCCTTCACTTGCTGTGGGGACATTGATCTGCCTGCTGCCCCCACTCCACCCCTTCCCTCCCCACTCTGCCCACCACAACAGACTTAGCAGCTGGAGGCAGCTGTGTCCAGCGTGGTCTAAGACTGATGCCTGTTTAGTCTATGGCCAAATCTCCAAATCGGCACTGAATCTCCAGATCTGAATTGGCCAAATCGAATCGGGACAGCAATTCAAATCGAATCACTGTCCCTCTGAATCAGCCAAATCCAAATCCGAGGCAAATACTTCGCACAGGCCTACTGACGCTGTTGGAGACCAGGATACTGGGTTAGATCATTGGTCTGAGTCAGCATGATATTATCACATTTTTACGAAGGACTAGTTTCCAGCAGTCAGATTTCAAACTGCTGAAGTCATTAAGGGTCTACCTCTATTGTGCAAGGCGGTAGTGTTGTGAGATGCTCTGTGTTGGCTCCCACACTGGAAAAAATATTGCCATGTTAGTGTGGTATTGGAGGCATGGCAACCAACTCTGCTTCTCAACCTTTAACATAGCTACATTTCTTTTAGATTGGGAGCCAGTTGCACATAAGGCAGGGGTCTCAACATGATTCTGCCTTGCTCATTGCAGACATTCCAAGTCTTTATTGATTTGGATCCCTAAATGACATGGGGACTTGTGAAAGCTTTTCCTTGGGTATCTTAAAATAGTAACATTCTCCAGTAAACCTTTGGAGTCCTGGCCTAGTTTTTCAAAAGCTACACAAGCCATCTTTTGACTCGGTCACTTAGTGACCTTGACTTCTGAATCTTGGATGCATTTTGATTGCCGCCTTCTTACAGGCTTTGGGTGATGAAGCATTTGCCTGTACAGTCTTGGGAGTAGTACTTTCATTAGGGGAAAGAGGTGAACAAAGGGAAGAAAAGCTTCTCTGTAGCCTCTTCTGTGACTGACTGCTAGGATACTGATGTATGTTCCTTTTGTCCCTGGGTATCCCATGGAATACTACAGTCTAGGTTCAACTGTTTGGCTTCAGTAGACCTTTGCAAGGGCACATTTTAATCCTGTTTACTTGAAAACTTGCTTTCTCTGCATGGATTAAAATAAAACATCCTTCAAACAAAGAGGAATTTGGGTGTGGTCTCAAAAGGATATATTCTTCCATAGTTGGTGGGTAGATTAGGCTAACTGATTCCTTCCAATCAAAAATAACTCATCTCTACTTCCTAGTTTGGATAGAGTATCCTGATGCCTTTCAAAGATCAATCTGACTTGCAGGAGGGAGGGAGAGACCCATGTGCTATCTAACTTAGTCATGCAAAGCAAACTTTCAAGAAAAGAAGATTACAATAATCCTCTACTGATATAAAAAAAATTACTGATTTGTCATTCAGTTATTCCTACAAATATAAGTGCTAGCTGCAGGATTTTTGCCATCCTTACAAGCAACATCCTGAAAAACTTTGATCTAATGTCTTGTTCTTCAAAAGAGCGTTTGAAAAAGGAAGAGAAAACCCGTCAAGAACTGGAAAAAGCTAAAAGAAAGCTTGATGGAGAAACCACAGATCTACAGGACCAAATAGCTGAGCTGCAAGCCCAGATTGAAGAGCTAAAAATCCAACTAGCCAAGAAAGAAGAGGAACTGCAGGCTGCTCTTGCCAGGTCAGCCTGGTGGGGTTTTGGTTAGATGAACTTGGTTGGGTTTTATTTATAGATAAAAACTACATGTTTGCAAGGATTTTACTGTTTCCAGTTGTGAGTAGAAGTTGGTATAATATCAATTGCTGCTTTATACTTTCCTTACATAAAGCATGCCTTTTTTCCAACCCCCCCCCCCCCCCCCCCCCAATAGCTGCTTGAAATTGGAATGCTCATTCTATGCAAGAAAACTTGGTAACCGCTGTTTTTTTTGCCTTGTAGGATGCTGGCAGATGTTAAAGTAATGCTATGGTTGGGATTGGAGGAATGCTATGTCCCATCCCAAACATTGCGCTTCTTTCCATGCCAGATGATTGGGCTGGGACCCAAGGCTGTTGTATGTCAGTGTTGGCAGTTCGCTGATTGTTGTCCCCAGCCGATGAGGTTCAAGAAAAACAGGCAGTTTTTAAACATCCTGGGATGCTAGAAACTGCATGCAACCCAGCTCCCTGTTGCTCCCCCATGATCTGGCATTTTAAAATGCCTTGCCCATTGTGGGACAAGTCAGGAAACGCTGCTGGTCATGGAAATGGCCAGGTTCCTCGCAGTGAGGTCTTTTAAGTATGTAGAGTTTAATTATAAAACTGCTTAAAAGAAGAGGTTTCACAAGGTTGATATCACTCTGCATGGAAGGCCTTTCTACTAGCAAGCATTTCATTTTGTTCAGTTTTTCAGACTGATTGCTTTTGGGATATAATTCAGTATCAAAGGAGCATTCTCAGCAGGGTTGTCAACTTTTGCACAGGCTCAAGAATTTTGCATTTTTTGTTTTTACACCAACCACTTAAAGAACAGTATAGAAAGAAACTGGACTGGGGAAAAGAGGGTAGTTTATTAATCTTTGCTTGGTGAAAATTTGTGGCTTCAACATTTTTGTTTCAAATGGTAAAATATTTGTATTTTAAAACTTGTGAGGCTATCGGTGTACTTTTTTGGCAAAAGTTTGTTTTGTTTAAAGCTCTTTCATTTTTTATACTTTGCTCATCTCCTCTCCTCACCACTCCCTCTTCAGTTGCTAAGATATTGAAGTTAGAAAATACAGCTTTGTAGCTTTGAGGTGTTTAAAATCAGTTTTTTGTTTCTGCATACTGCCTTGCATTTAAAAACTGAGGCCATTATTTTGTTGCTCTTTTGAGCTTTCTTACAAAAATCTGTAATTTGATCTCTCAATGGCTGCTTGCAGACGTTAAAAAGAAAAAAAACCCAGCGCTTTACTTTAAACTGTGCGTTTCCGTGCCAAGCCCAGTGCATGCCCAGAAGAGGCAGCGTGTTACTTGGACCTTGTTTACCCAACATCCATATAGGTTGGGCACATTAATGGGGCTTTTTTGCTTTGACTTGGCGTTAAAAAGAAGTGCCAAAAAGCCCTGCTGAAGTGCCCGATCTATACAGATGCTACAGAGCTGGGCCAGAGTAATGTGCTTCTGCTTCTGGTAAAGTGTGTAAGGGGTTTTGTTTGTTTTTTAATGTCTGCAAGCATCCTGTGTTGCTTACTCATATCTATATATCTATATCTATCAGGTCCAGTCTTGCCTACAGCCTTGCAACTCTGTGTGTCTGGAATAAATGGGATGCAGTATGTCTCAAAAAGACAGTAAACGTATGTTTGTTTAAATGGTGAATTTTGACTTTTGAATTTTTAAGTGACACCTGTTTCTTGTTCCATTTACTCATTCTATTAAAAATAAATCCATTGTTTTATAATAACTGATCCTTCTTTAGATTAGGTACAGAAAGATGCTAGAATATTATAAGAACAGTCCATAAAACTATAAAATGTATGTTCTATAAACCTTTTAAATTTACTTATTTGTGACTTTATATCCCTGTTTAACAGAGGTGATGATGAAGCAGTTCAGAAGAATAATGCGCTAAAGCTAATACGAGAGTTGCAAGCTCAGATTGCAGAACTTCAAGAAGACCTTGAATCTGAGAAGGCATCACGTAACAAAGCTGAAAAACAGAAGAGAGACTTAAGTGAGGAGCTGGAGGCACTGAAGACTGAACTGGAAGATACACTGGATACCACTGCAGCACAGCAGGAATTAAGGTGAGGTGACCAGTGCATTTAAGCAGACACCATAAAAGTTCATATTTAATTTAAAGAGGAAAAACAGTTGCTCTGTAAGTGCAAACCCTAATATGAAATGAGTTTTTTATTAAAGAGATTTAGATCATTTCCTCTCAGTTTCCATATAATTTATCAAAATAAATTAAGTATTGGTGTCTTTGGGGAAAAAAAAAAGATACAAGTTTACAGATGGGAGACTGGTGTGGGCACAGTAACTTATCCAAACTTCTGTAATAAATCTGAGAGAAATAGGAATATGTGTCCCATCTCCCAGGCATCAACTGCAAGACCATTCTCTATCCTACTCCTTTTTCCTTAAACAGTATTGCATTATGCTATTGTGAAAACAACGCTTAAATATTTATCTTTCGTCTAACGGAAGTGCAAACATTACTTAAAATATTAAAAGTACCATACAGTATGAAAATTGAGCTTAAATAACCTGTTATGGCTCCTTCAGGACAAAACGTGAGCAGGAAGTGGCTGAACTGAAGAAAGCTATTGAAGAAGAAACGAAGAATCATGAAGCTCAAATCCAGGAAATAAGGCAAAGACATGCTACTGCCCTGGAGGAGCTCTCTGAGCAACTTGAACAGGCCAAAAGGGTGAGTGGGAAGTGCAAATTACTTAAGGTGGTAATTGAAGCTGTCTTGCTTTGTAATTTTTTTTTTCTGTTCTGCAAAGTAACACGATCAGTCCTGCCTCTCTTCTCATGTTTGCACATGGTGAGAAACTGAGACTTTCTGGTTGTTCATATCTACAACAAACTGACCAGGAAGCCACTACTGTGACTTTAATATCTTATTTTGACCAACCAAATGCAGTTACTATAGGACCTTCTTAGTATATCTATGAAAAATCTTTGACCAATATGGAGATAATTCTGGAAGCATTGTACCAGGTATTTTACAAATCAATCAGATAATTCTACAAGCTCATATTATAAAAAAGTACTTTGCAGAATTTGGGAATTGCATAATGTTTCAAACCACGTAGTTATAATTTACTGGTTCATGAAAAATAGTTACTACTGCCTAAATTTAGGTACTGTAGAAGTTTTCCCATACAGCTCTGGTGTGTATGAATTAAGACTTCCATTTTCACTGTTCTACTCCTACATATCATTTGTAGAAATTATCAAGCTGTACAGTGATATTATGACTTTTGTGATAGCTGTTACCTTAACAGCCCAGATGAGGCTGGTAACATTTGAATAGCAGTGTATGGGCACTAAGGAATACTGACTGCTCCAATATGTTGTTCCAAAATATTTTTTTTCTAAACACTGCCAGGCATAGTAACCTTAAGTCTGTTAAACTGCAGTTGTAATCACTCGTGTATACCTTTGAAAATTGTGAACATTTTCTATATTGTTGGCATTTCTGTGGCATCTTCTATATTAAATATGGACAATTTTGCACTGTTTTTTGCTTAGGCAAAATGGTTCATGAGAACTCTTTATGTTAAGACTCATGGAAATAATGTATCCATCTGATCAATTTAAATGAATATAGTGTAGAATATGTGCATAAACATTAAAGCTTCTTGTTAAGCAAGTATAAAGAATGGGAAAACAGCTTTTCATGCTACATCAGTGTTAGGGACCTTGACTAAAGGTGTTGCCCTTGGGTATGGCTGATACCCCATATTGCTTTCAAACTCCTCATTTTGTGGGGTTTTTGGGTGTGTGGGGGTTTTTTTTATCATGAAACTTCAGATTAGTGGTGAGAAGTGCTTCATTTGTTGTCTTGAGACTGCTATCCTGAGTAAAATCAAAGCAACTTTACTAGATGTTTTTCCTTTTATTTCTGAGATGAATCATGGTGATCCCTGGTAGTGGACATAGTCCTTCCATCTTACTGTGCTGCCCAAAAACACTTATTCCACAAATGATCTCCTCAGTTCTGCCCAGTTTATAAAGCTGTGATTCATTGCCAGCAATTGCTCTGTATTTATTTCAGTCTAGAACTGTATCCTGTACAGACATTAGTATTTGGGTAAAATGGATATACTATTACATAAACTTTCTAGTTCTATTACTTAAGTTGCACTAATATTGCCTCTTCCTGGGCGCATCTACATGATGCCCACTGTGTAGTTGTTACTGTGCAGTCATTTAGTACTTTTATAACCAAGTACTAAATGACTGCACAGTAGCGTCATGCAGTGGTTCATGCCCAGTGATGGTGCTGCACAGTAGTAATGAGCTACTGTACAGTAAGCATCTCATGTAGACCCAGCCGGTCTCATTAATCCAAAGAATTTTAGAAAGTGCAAATGCATACAAGTATCAAGGTGTAGAAAGTGCCTTGCACATTTTAACAGAAGTATCTGGTAAAATCACATCTTCATTCTTGAAAAATTTGATGTTAGACTAGGCAGACAATGTTCTTTGGGTGAATCTAATATCTTTTATTAGACCAACTTAAATAATTAGAAAAATTTTCTTAGCAAGGTTTCAGGTTTAAAAACAGTTTCTCAGGCTGAGGAAGCCTCTGCTGTTGGTGTGTGATCTTCCTGAATGGAATGAATAGTAAAGACTCCAGAGGCTGGGCTGGTATGCTTGCAAGACAGGCAGTCAGTGAAGATGTAAATTGAGTCAGTAGGTGAGAGACAGGCTGAGGAGGGAGAGAGAGAGAAGGGAAGAGAGATGTTAGACTAGAACACCTTATTTGTAGTGATGATATCTTGGAGCAGAGGGCCAGAGACAAACATGAAGTTCTGTAATCTAATGATGTGCTTTTATTTTGTGCCTTTTCCTAGTTCAAAGCAAATCTTGAAAAGAACAAACAAGGGCTAGAGTCTGACAACAAGGAGCTAGCATGTGAAGTTAAAGTATTGCAGCAGGTCAAATCAGAATCTGAACATAAGAGGAAGAAGCTTGATGCTCAGGTACAGGAGCTAACTGCCAAGGTCACAGAAGGGGAGAGGCTGAGGTCAGAGCTAGCAGAGAAGGCTAACAAACTGCAGGTAAGATTCAAATGGACCTAAACTTTTCTCCAGCTTGTTTTAACTGTGATTACTACTTGGTGGTAGATTTTTCAAAACACTTAGTGGCTTTGAATAATAGAAAAGTAGGGCTGGAAGGGACCTCCAGAGGTCATCTAGTCCAACACCTGCCACTAGAGGCAGGATCATCCCTTTCCAAACTATTCTATACAAATCCACTATCCAACCTGTTAGTAAAACTACACGGGTAACCCTGACATGACCACAAGACAAAACACTCTAACCTGCCACAAGTAAAGCAGGGAAACTGCAAGTGGCCAATGTTCTGCTGCTGCAAGGCTGTTAAAATACACTCAAGAGATCTAAGGAAGAGAACCACACCTCTGTTAGAGAGGAAGGCAAAAAGCCCTTACCAGTCTGACTATGGGGGGGTTGGGGCCACGAAATTCCTTCGTGGCCCCAAATATGGTGATCTGTCTGACCCTGAGCAGGGGGTAAAGACCATTTAGCAAGAAAGCTCTGGGTTTAAGTCAGAAGCTTTGGCACACTCCAGTCAGAATCCACAGCCTTGGCCACAGCCAAACCTCAATGGTTCTCAGGAAGGTGGGGATATTGGGGAAAGCACTGACATATACACAGCAGCACAAGGGGAAAAATACCTTCCCAGCCCCACAAGGCAACAAGCAAAGCCCCTGAAGCATGGGAAATTACCCATAGTAGAACATAAGTCATCCCTGACCAGCGCTTGTTCAACCTCCTCTTCCAGTGATGCAGACTCTACAACTTGCCTAGGCAGTTGATTCTGCTGCATTGTTGTGCTGACAATGAAAAAGTTTTTCATAAAATCTTCTATTGATGCATCCCAAAACCTCACTTGCTCTTTGTATAGTTGCATCAAACTGCAGACTCATTTTGAGTCTGTGATCTACCAAGGCTCCCAGATCCTTCTCCCTGGTGCTCTCATCCAACCAGGTGTCACCCATTTTGTACAGTGACACCTGGCTGGCCAGCTGGAAATTCCAGTTAATAGTGTTCCGGTTAGTAAAATGCCAGATAACAGGGCTTTTACTGTATTTGGTCTTTTTTTATTATTATTATTGTAAGGTGCTATGCCCTGGGAATAATAATAACGTTTGTCAGCAGTGAATTTCATCCTGTTGGCTCCAGCCAGGCTTTCCGATCTGTCAAGATTCTTATGAATTCTGCTCCTGTCCTTCAGTGTGTTTGTCGTTCCCATTTTTTTTTTTTTTTTTTTTTTTTTTGTCATCTGTGATGTACCTCAGAAAACTCTTCCAGCCTCCAAATCATTTAATAAATGACCAGCAGTGGGCCCAGGACAGACCCCTGTGGGACTGCACTTGAAACCACCTGCCATCCTGACATGGATCCATTTATAATTATCCTTTGCTTGCAGCTATTGAGCCAGTTGTTGGTTCAGCTTTGTAGTAGTTTTGTCCAGCCCGTATTTCTCCATTCTTTTTTTTAACGAGAAGATCATGTAGGAAATGACAAAGTCCAGATACGCTATAGCCACAGCATTTCTTTTATCCACCCAGGTAGTTAACTTTGTTGAAGGAGGAGGTCAAGCTTGTTTGGCATGATTTGTTCTTAGTAACTCAACACTGGCTGCTCATGATCAACCTTTCCTTTGCTGAATGTTTGCAAATGGACTTTCTTATAATATGCTCCAGTAACTTCCTGAGTATTAAGGTGAGGGTGACCAGTCACTAGTTCCCCAGATAACTTAACCCTGTATCTTCTACATTCTCAATCCTGTATAATATAACGGCTTATGGTACTCATTTAAAAAATCTCAAGATAAATATAGAATTATATCTGGATGGTGCATGAACTCAGACAATGATTCCTTTTTGGTCAGACTTGTGTATTAACACTGTTAATATATTGTAAAATTTGTATATCTGCAAGGTTCTTTATTCATTTTATTTCATGTAGTTAGGGTATTCCTCCTAAATTTCAACCCATTTCTCTAAAAAGGAAAATATAAAAGTGTGAGCCTTGTTTACAGGTTACAAAGAAAAGTATGCAAAAACTGAACCAACCAAGAAAACTTTATAAATAATTTAGCTTCAAAATTTTAAAGGGATTCAACTTCTCTTTGAAGTAAAATAAATACTAAGTTAGTTTTGAACTTACACACCTATTTGGTGTCCAAAAGATGACAAACCAGCTTTTAGAGATGGTGTGTGCAGCTGGCTGCTAGACTTTCTGTTCTGGCTCATTACAAATATCAAGTATGGCAAAGAAGAGTCATTTGAAAGAGAAGGTTAACGCCATTATGGCTTTTTGAACAAAAACTAGCACTCCAAAGTGTTTCATAGCAATTATAAGGTTATTTATGCTTAAAATAATCTAAACTATCTCAAGTGGATTTTCCCCTTCGTGTTATTAATATAAGCAGTCATCCGAAGTAGCCCAAATAGAAAACATTACGATAGCCCAGGTTAGAAGTAGTAAGTGTTGACCGCTGGTAGTGATCATATCTGACAGGAAAGATTGCAGCTTCTGAATCCACCTGTCACCTTGGTAATGCATGGAGAGGGATGGAGCCAATAAGGTTGGTCCTCTGTTTACTTAAAATAGCATTTAAATTGCCAATATCAATATTTCAAGCATGTATAGAGATAACTAATTGGTGTATTAGTATAGGTGCTTTAGAACGGGACTGTTTAAATTCAGTATTAACATTCAAATTTACCTTGTAAAGGTAACCTTTAGATTTCTTTGTTTGTAGAATGAGTTGGACAACGTCTCAAGTTTTCTGGAAGAAGCAGAGAAGAAAGGCATTAAGTTTGCCAAAGATGCTGCCAGTCTGGAGTCTCAGCTTCAAGATACACAGGTGCATATGCAATTGCTGCATGAATATGTATTATTGAATTTATCAATATAAAAGTTAAATTATGGGACTAAAAATACCCCTCCATTCAAAATTTTAAACTTTTTCCAATGGAAACCCACACTTGCTTAGGTTTTTGAGTGAATTATGCTGCTGATCTCTCACTCCTCTCCTTCTTTGCTCATCAGTAACCGTTCCATTTGTGGGCCACAAAACCTTGGCTTAATTAAATAGTCACTATGCCATTCAGGTGAGCCACTGCACTTCAACATTTGTTAGACCAGTGGTCAGCAGCATTTGCTAGCATTGGAGTGCAATGACATACCTCAAGCCTGAAACTGGATTTTTCTTCCTCTGTCTTACAACTTTCACTATTGGCTTAGTGGCTTAGCTGCATCTGCCAGTTTCTCCCATTAAACTGCATCTCTTTGAGACTTCATGGCCATATTAGCTTTTAATGAACTTCTTAGGCTGTTGCTTGTACATGCATACAGCCATATGTGTTTGTATACCTTTTTAGTGGTAGTGCGAGTATTTTGTAGCAGCATTATCTTTCTGGTTTCCTTTCCACCCCACTCTTGGGGAAGCAAAAGGATTGTTAAATAAATTTCGGGCAGGCAACAGTGCAAAGCTAAAGTAAATGCTCAAATTTCACTTTTGCCAATAGTCTTTACTTTAATGGAACAGGAGCTTCTTCAGGAGGAGACCCGCCAGAAACTGAACCTGAGCAGTCGGATTAGGCAGCTGGAAGAAGAGAAGAACAACCTACAGGAGCAGCAAGAGGAAGAGGAAGAGGCTAGGAAGAACTTGGAAAAACAGATTGTAGTTCTGCAGTCACAGGTAAAGTACTGAAAATGGTAGGCCAGTAGTGTGGCACTCTAATTCTGTGATAAATGGGTCAAAGCTTTTGTGCCAAGCTATATTTGTTACAGATGAAGGAATTCTTACTTAGCTGTCAAATAACTGGCTCTGCTCTTTTTCCACTGAAGTGTTAAAACAGCAGTGAGACCTCAGTAACCATAAATATGAAAGGTGTTATGAATTGTCACGTTCTATAGGGTTTTATGTTATGGGTAATTTGTTTACACTTTACTTAACTAATATTAGAACTGCCTTTTTTCTGATGAGGTCCTCAAAGTTATTTGCATGATGTAGCTATACTTGTATTTGTTTCCTGTTTGATATTTTGTGGCCCGTAAGAGTTTATAACAAAACTTCTTATTATAAAACTTCAGTTGGCCGATGCCAAGAAGAAGGTAGATGATGATTTGGGAACTATTGAAGGTTTGGAAGAAAACAAAAAGAAACTCTTGAAAGATATGGAAGCTCTGAGCCAGCGTCTTGAGGAGAAGGCAATAGCTTACGACAAACTGGAAAAAACGAAGAATCGTCTGCAGCAGGAGCTGGATGACTTGATGGTTGACCTAGATCACCAGCGCCAGATTGTTTCCAACTTGGAGAAAAAACAGAAGAAGTTTGATCAGGTAGTTAGTTCCATGTTGTTGTGTGTGTTTACATTTATGCTGACCTACCCTGAAAATGTTTCAGATCTTTCTTCTACTCTAATTAGTGGCAGCATGTAAATCCTCAGTCATTATATTAATTGCTCCAAATTTTTTTTTAAATAATCTGATTAGATAGTGTTTTAAATTAATGCATTTGTAAATGTACTGTACCCTGTTTAGTGTAGGCCAACCTGTTTACAACTGACAACTTTTTTTTTTTATTTGCTTCAGTGGGCAAAGAGCCCATGATGGTGCCTTCCATTATCATATGACAAGCTGTGTTTAAGAGTTGTCACCTCCTTCATGAGTTTATAGCCAAACTGAAGTTTTACCTTAACTCTTTTATGTGAGGATCCTCATGGAGTGGATTTTCTTCATTTAAGTGTTAGCAATTTATTATCCTTTTAACAGATTTTCTCACAGATTTTTGCTTTTGTTTGGCAATTGAATATCCAGATGCTGGCAGAAGAGAAGAACATTTCTGCCCGATATGCAGAAGAGCGAGACCGTGCAGAAGCAGAAGCTAGAGAGAAGGAAACTAAGGCACTTTCTCTGGCTCGAGCTTTGGAAGAAGCGTTGGAGGCTAAGGAAGAGTTTGAGAGGCAGAATAAACAGTTGCGTGCAGACATGGAGGACTTAATGAGCTCCAAAGATGATGTGGGCAAAAATGTAAGCATTTTTCCATGCTGTGTACTGTACTGTGCTGCATTGCATGATGGGAAAATGCAGTGTGGCTCATTTGTTTGTTTAGACAGGAATTATTTGACAAATTTACAAAAAACTTGCTAGCTAGGAAAACTTCCAAGTTTGAATCCTTGATTTGTAGAAGGTAAGACAAAAGCACCTGAATAATTTAACTATAAAAATGCTGGAAATTAATTTATTTACTAGTAAGAAGCATCTCTACACAGATGCAAGCATAGCTTATGGAAAGGTGTTACATTTGTGCCTGGATAGAAGTCATTCAGCCAGCACAAAAGAGCATGCAGCCATTGAAGGGGTCTTCACGGAAGAGAACTGGCTCTTCCATGAGAAAATGAGTGCTTTCAACCAGGAAGATCTTTTTTTTTCCTCCTATGCCAGCTTGAACAGCTGTACACTTATTTTAATAACTACTAGTATTCCACCGTCCTCTGCTCTCCCTCTCTCTCCCTCTCCAAAGGAGAGCACTGGTTACCTGATTTCCCATCTAGGAGCAAGCTGTAAGGGAGCACTGTGAAGACATTGCCTCCTAGGTCTGTGCAAGGGTAGGGTGAGGAAGGCATTTCCCCACAGTGGGATCTATCCTGAGTGTCCCTGAAGGGGTTAAATCTTGTGGGGAATGTTTCCCTCACCCCCTGCACAGTCCCACTGAGTGGGCTGGTGGGAGTACTTTCTCACAGCTGCAACCGTCCCAAAACTCTAGAAAGGTTTCAAGCTTTATCATATATGCTTCCCATCCCTTTGCACAGCTTGGGTGACCCTTTCTGCAGTGTGGGAGGGCATTTCCCTGTAGCTGAACCTGTCCTAGCTTGTCTGCTGTGGGGTTCAGGGATAAGAACTTTGCTCTCCGACTAGGGGGCTAGAACACCCATGTAGTCCCCTTGCCATATATGCCAGCGCTGCAAATGTCCTGGAAATTTGCAGTGCTGGAATTGACTGCCTGTCCATAGCCGTACTGAGTAGGCATGCAGATTGTGATTGCGATTGATTTCTGTCCTTATGCTTTCTTAAAATTTGGCATCTTACCAACTCTGCTTCCTTCATCAGGTTTTGATTCTTACTATGTTTTAGACCGCTATAATTATATTTCTGCATACTTCTGATTTGGGTTAATACAGTTCTAGAAGTAAGGTGTCATTGTCCAGGAATGTCTATGATAAGTCAAGGTCTTGTATTTCAAAACTGCCAACCTGTGGTGCCAATCCCTAAAAGCCCTGCCCTAACTATGGCAAAATTAATGGGACTATTCAGGACCAAATTTGCCATGTTTCAAATGTTTGTCATCTTTCAAAGCATAGCCTGTTTGATTCTTGCACTTTTGAACAAACATTTTCCCTCTGTATGCAGCTGTCACAGTGTAGTGTGCTCCAAGGCTTATGCTTCAACCTTTTGGAATCTCTATTTATGTGTCTGCAGTCTTAATCATTCTGATTTGTAATGTAAGATAGTTGCAGAGTAACAAAGGGCCCAATATTTTACTCTTCTCTTAATCTCCTACTTTGCCATCTGTAACGATAGCTTCCGTTTCATATTTGTGGTTTAGGTCCATGAGCTGGAAAAATCAAAACGAACCTTGGAGCAGCAGGTGGAAGAAATGAGGACACAGCTAGAAGAACTTGAAGATGAGCTTCAGGCCACAGAAGACGCTAAACTTCGTCTAGAAGTGAACATGCAGGCTATGAAGGCCCAGTTTGAGAGAGACCTCCAAGCCAGAGATGAGCAGAATGAGGAGAAGAAGAGGATGCTGGTTAAACAGGTCTGTCCTACTTATGCCTCTACTTCTCCATCAAAGCTTTTTTCATTCCTAGTCTCTTGGATTCCTTCTGAGTTCTTGTGCCTTTCCAGTCTATTCATTTCTGTAACAGCTTCTCAAAATGTGATTTCTCAGGTGCGGGAGCTTGAGGCTGAATTGGAGGATGAGCGCAAACAGCGGGCTCTTGCTGTAGCTTCCAAAAAGAAAATGGAGATGGATCTGAAAGACCTTGAGGGTCAGATTGAAGCTGCAAACAAAGCTCGAGATGAAGCAATCAAACAGCTCCGCAAGCTTCAGGTCTGTATAACTCATTCACTGCTTCATTTTGAATTTTCTTTGCATTGCGTGTGTGGGAGTGCTCTTTTTTTCTTTTTTTTTTGATGTACTTTTGCTTGATGTACCTTGCAAAAACTTTTACTTTTTCTCCTAAGGATGACCTCTTGATTTTAGTATGTTGAAACATTTTGTGTAATTTCACTTTCATCTGTGGGTTTTTTTTTTACAAGAGAGTTCAAATCACCAACACACAATTATTCGAAGGTTCTTTCTCCTTTTTTATTCGGTGTTTTTCATGAAGAAGTTAATTGAAATTGTTGTAAAAGATATACCTTTGCTGCATTTATTAATCTAAATAAGGGCTTTCTTCAAGTAGCAAGGGCAGAGTAACCAATTAATAAAGACTGATTTGAGAATGCGTGTTATAGGCAGGGCTGATGCTCTACCTATTATGGTTATTTGAGACAACATTTTAAGTAAGGGTCTGTTTCTGTGCTCACATATTGGAGCAGACTTCAGTGTGTAGACTGAAGTTTTCTCAACTGTTAAGAGGCCCACTACTTCCAGTTCAGGTGGTTGTGCTTACACACAGCTTTTTCAGCACAGTGCTGTCTAAAGCAATGTGCAAGTGGTATAGGCATGCCCTTAATAGCTAACTAAGCACTAGAGTGATTCTGGCATACTGAAGAAGCAAAGTTCAACCTAAGGTTTTGCATTATGGCACTACTGTTCACATGTGGGTCCCTCAAGGTTTGGGTACATAAATTCACACCTCCATATCTCCACAGCTTAAATGTTGCACTCAAATTAGTAGCGCAGGCCAACTGTGCAGTTCCATACCTTAACCACATGACCAGCCGAGCTGGACTGGGAAGTGTCTACT
This sequence comes from Alligator sinensis, assembly GCF_000455745.1. Classification (NCBI taxonomy): domain Eukaryota; kingdom Metazoa; phylum Chordata; order Crocodylia; family Alligatoridae; genus Alligator; species Alligator sinensis. The sequence goes on from NW_005843166.1 coordinate 109,486, forward strand.
CAGCTGTGAGCTTTAAAAAGAACTGCAGGCTGCCCTGAGCTAAAGACTGCTCCTCTTGTGAGCCCTTCAGCCTCCCATGGACAGCAGTAACCCTCAGGATGATAGGGGATCGTAACATCACTGTTGCCACACTGGAGGCTGAGCCTTGAGTTAGGGGAAGGACTAAGAGTGAACAGTCAAACACTATGGCCAGCTGAGCTGGAAAGGGAAGGGCTTACCCAGCACTACAGGTCACTGTGGGGTATGCACCATCAAAAGGCATTGCCATTTGACAGGGAGAGAGAAAGGGAAATTGAGTGTCTTACTGCGTTACTACTTCTATTTTATTTAACCAAAACAATATATTTCCTTGGGGGTGGGGGAAGGGATGGAGGGAGTGAAGAACAGTTTTGGGGACAGCTGTGGCCTCCCTTTGAGAGAGGGAGGCATGATTTTGGGAAGCACAGCAGAAAGAGTAGGGGATTCCCCTTGGGCTGGGGCAGAGGAGTGGGAGAGGATAGGACCAGGACAGAATATGGCAGGGGTAGAGATTTGTTGGGTTTTTTCTTTATGGAGGGATTGAATGTAGATTGGGAAGACAGGTAGGGTTTAGGAAGGAAGTGTTGTTCTTTTGCCTGAAGCACAGGAGTAGATGAAGGGACGCTTGCTTTTAAATGTTGGGGTTGGTAATCTGTTTCAATATCTTACTCTTTCTGTAATTTTCTTGTGATTTGTTAAACTGTCATAAGCTTTTTTTGAGAGTGACAGCATCTAAATCTAAGTTATGCAAAGCTATAAGCATGAAATAGTGAATGGAAGTGCACAGTTTTTGTTTGTTCACTTGTTTGTTGGTGTTCTTGTGTCTTGCTAACATTTTAGCATTCAAAACTGGAACAAATATAAATGCTGCTGCTTTGCTTTTTTTTAAATTTCCTCAAAGTGTTAATTTTGTCTGAGTCAAGCCAAGTTAACAGAATTAAGTCAATATGCTCATAGACTCATAAAGGAATAGGGCTGGAAGGGACCTCAAGATGTCATCTAGTCCAGCTATGCCTGAGGCAGGATCATTCCTACCTTAAACCATCCTCTACAAATCTACTCTCTAACCTCTTAGCAAAAATATAGTCAACCTAACTCAAAATCAACACAACTCCCCAACCTGGCACAGGAAAGCAGGATATTATGGAAGTCAACGTCCTACTGCTGGAAAAGTTAATATTTGCTCGAGATACCAGGAAGAGGGCTCCACCCCTCACTACAGAGGGGGCGGAAAAAAAAACACATTCCAGTTTTACCAGGGGTAAAATTCCTTCCTGACATAAAATATGGTGATTTAGTCTGACTGTGAGCAGAGGAACAAGGCCTTTAGCCAGGGACCTCTAAGTGTCCCCATGCTTCAAAATGGTGGTGAGGGCACTTCAACTAAAGCTTGTTAGTTAAAGCGCCCCGACAGCCATTTTTGAAGCACGGGGCACTGCATACAGCAGGCATTGGAGGCACTTTAATTAGAACAGCTTTTGGAGCCACTCTAATTAAAGCTTGCCCCCTCCCTCCCCCCTGAGCACGTGTAAAGACACCTTCTGTTTCAAAAGGTTGAGGATGCAACAAAAAGATAATTTATTTTGGCTCTTGACCAGTAGGGAAGAATTGGTGGAGGACATGAAGTTGATGGGCAACTTGGGAGGAAGTGATCACAGTAGGATAGATTTCCATATCCTGAAATGGGGAAAGTATGAGGTCAACCAAACTAGGACACTAGATTTCAAGAGGGCACTTAATAGACATGGGTGCCATGGGAAGACGGACTGAAGAGTCAAGGCACCTGGAAGAGTTGGGAGCTTCTAAGGGGCACAGTATTGGAAACCCAGCAAGGAACTGTTCTGACATAATGGAAGTACAGGAAAAATGGCAAGAGACCCATGTGGCTGCACAAGAGTTTCTAGGAGGCCTCAAATGCAAATGGAAAGCATACAAGCAATGGAAAAATGGGCAGGTCACCAAGGAAGCATACCAGAAAATAGCAAGAACGTGAAGGGACAAAATCAGGAAAGCAAAGGTATAGAATGAGCTGCACCTGGCAAGGGAGGTTAAAAACAACAAGAAGCGGTTCTGTTAAGTATGTTGGCCAGAAAAGAAAGACAAAAGAAGTTGTGGGTCCTCTGTTAAACAACCTGGGGGAATTCTTAACAGAAGATGTAAAGAAGGGGGAGCTACTTAACAGTTAATTTGCCTCAGTCTTCACAAAAAAAATTATGATGAAGCCAGACACCTAATAAGGATTTATCTAGATTAAGGGGACAAACTGAGGAAGGAGATCAAGAGACAGTCGGAGCTTTTCATGAGTCTGAATGAATTCAAGTCAGCAGGACCTGAGGAACTTCATCCCAGGGTACTGAAGGAACTCGCAGAGGAGATCTTGGAGCCCTTGGCAGTGATATTTATTGAGTCATAGGAGGTATGTGAGACTCCAGCAGACTCAATTTAATCAAGCCTCTGCTTCAACACACTGTAATTACGGTGCGTTGGAGCAGCACCCCCTCACATCTATAGGCACCCAGAAAGTTGTCCTCCCCACAGGTTGGAAACAGGCTCAAGATTTTTCCATTTGGCTGTGTTGTTCTTATGGCAGATGTCTGGAATTGAGTCTCCCATCCATGTCATCCCATAGCTTTTGGATAATTTTTGGCTAACTGCTTGAAAAGTGCCTCACCCACCTCCTCTTCCTGACTTGATGGGCCTATAATAAATCCCCACCGTTATATCAGTGTTGCTTGTCTGCTTTTCAGTATATGTTAATACCTAGTTAATAAAGTTGCTAACAAATACATAACTCTTAAAGGTTTGGGTTTTTTTTAACAGATCTTGATAGTTATTCTCTAACAAAGGATAGTATTTCTCCTCTGACATTCCAGGCTCAGATGAAAGACTACCAGCGGGAACTGGAGGAAGCCCGTGCATCCAGAGATGAGATCTTTGCTCAGTCCAAAGAGAATGAAAAGAAGCTGAAGGGTCTTGAAGCAGAAATACTCCAGCTTCAAGAGGTACCTTTTTACCCTGGGGGAAGTCATTCAACTTTGCTTTGCTTTGGTTTCCCCATCTTCACAGTATAGATATGTTCTTACTTCCTGAAGGGTCCTAAAGGCCTTCCTTAGCATTTGTGATATGCATGGAGATTATCCAGCTATCTTGTACTTAGTATCAGAAATGGAGAATTGGAAGCATATATTCATGTAGCCACCCCGTTGAGATTATTTCATATTTATTGCATTTTGATTCTTAAACCTCTCACTGTTCCTTTCCTCCACACATTTTTTTTTCTTTATTGGCATAAATAACTTTTCTCAATAACTTATTTTCAAAGTATTTAGTGGTCTTCCTTCTTAAGTGGTCAACTCACATTCATGGAAAGCTGCAGGCCTTGTAAAATTAAGTGCCCCTTAAAACATATTCTGCAGTGTTGAATTAGTGTATTTAAGTTTCCTGGTGCTTGTGTTAGGTTTTTCCATTAGCCTTAATTTTTTAAGGCACTCATATGTTTATCTTAGTTTTGCATTAACTAGATATGCTCAATATAGCAGCTAACATATGCAACATTTTTTTGCTGCTCTATAAATTGCTGTTTAGGGAGTAGCTTGCCATTGCTGAGCTTCACTAATTAGAATTTTTTCCATAAAAGATGCTTATAGTGTAAATCATATAAGCTGTCAATTGCCTTCAGACTGTATACAGAATCTAAATTAAGGATCAATTTAAATATTTTCAGTATTTATCATTGGTTAATAAGGAAAAGTCAACTTCTGCAGTTTTGGAAAACCAGATAAGCAAGTCTTCAAGGACAATCTCGGGGTGTAGGTTAACAGCTAGGAAGGAGCTGATCCACCAAGGTTCTGCACATCCCACTTCTGGTGATGTTGGGTTTTTTTCCTAGCATCGATTAAATCAGATACAATACTTTTTATTATGTCCCAGTAGTATTAGGAAGCTGAATTAATATTTACAAAACTTTCTGAGAGAGTTAGCACTAAGTGCTGCGAAAGCTGATGCATATTCTCTCAAACCCTTGCAGGAACTTGCTGCCTCTGAAAGAGCTCGGCGTCATGCAGAGCAAGAACGGGATGAGTTGGCAGATGAGATTGCAAATAGTGCTTCTGGAAAGTAAGCTATCAAATGTAATGTCACTATATCAGGAAGACTTGAAAACAGTGGTGACTGTCTCCCATTAATAACCTTGCACGTTCTGTATTGCCCTGTGATGAGGGGAATTGCTGGCTTGGATATTGAGCCTCATTAGAGAATTTGCTACTCTGTTAAAAGTAATGAAGTGGTTACCATGATACCTGGTCAATCTGTGTAATGCCCCATGTACTTTCTCCTTTTAGATCAGCTTTGTTGGATGAGAAGCGCCGCCTGGAAGCCCGTATCGCACAGCTAGAGGAAGAGCTTGAAGAAGAACAAAGTAATATGGAACTCCTCAATGATCGGTTCCGTAAGACCACACTGCAGGTGTGAAGCAGTTATTGGCATGTGCTGTTTTGGGTACTTTAAGCTCCCTTTAAGTGCATAGTAAACGAGCAAAGGTTTTGAATAGTACTAAATGACCAATGCTGCTTCCCATCCAAAAGGTTGATACACTGAATTCTGAGCTGGCTGGAGAGCGGAGTGCTGCACAGAAGAGTGAAAATGCCCGCCAGCAGCTGGAGAGACAAAACAAGGAGCTGAAAGCCAAGTTGCAGGAGCTGGAAGGATCAGTGAAGTCTAAATTCAAGGCAACAATTTCTACCCTGGAAGCCAAGATTGGGCAGCTCGAAGAACAGCTTGAGCAGGAAGCAAAGTAAGAAATGTTTGTTAACTCAAAGAACATAGAGGTAACACTGTGGTCAACATTTTCATCGTCCTAGAGGGAGTTACCTTGGGTTCAAAAATTTCACATCTCAGCCCTAGGAATTGGAGTTTATTAGCTACAAATCAGTTGCCAAATGGAAACTCTTGGACCAGCTATCATAAAAGGATTGAGGATTTATATTTTGTTTACCTGCAGAATTTCAAGATCAATATCTTCTGAAAAAGAAACTGCTGAAACTCTTCATTGGCCCTTTGCTAAGCACTTTGCAGAGCCATCACTTAACCAAGGGATCCCCAAAATTGCTACTGCAGACCTTCATGCACACCTGCAAGACATAAGAGCTGAAATATCAAGAATGCCCTATAACATCCTACACATAAGCAGGGGAGATGAGGGAATGGCCAGTGACAGTAATGACAGAGTTATAGTTGAAGTTATGCCCAGAATAGCCAAGGAAAAGCACCATGTCCCACATCACAGAAAAAGCCAAAAAAAATCTCCTGACCTTCTTTCCTTCCTTCCTGATACCAAATTTGGTGATTGGTGTGACCCAGTGAGAACAAGGCCTCTAGCCAGGCACTTCTAGATCCTACTTGAGACTTTAAATTGATCATGGGATGGGATCTGGGGAACTTTATCTTGAATCACAAAAATTGTGTCCTGCCATGCTAAACCTAGAACATCTGGCATGGCAGAAGGTGCAACTTTTGAGATCTGGGATAAAATTCCTCAGTTCCTATCCCATGTTGGACTCGGGGAACCTGGGCTCAAAAAGAAGCTGCTTACCAGTCCCAGGCTGCACACAGCCCTTTAAACTTACTGACTTAGGGGGAACCTGGCATGTTTTAAAGGGCATGGGGCAGTAGTTTCCCATGTGTGGTTTAAACTAACGTGCCACACATTCAGATAAAAGTGCAATACAGACCGGCCCCAAAGATGTTCCGTATTTAATGAGTAATATCTTTTTGGCTGGCTTGCCATTTTCATCACATGATAAATTGCTGGAATTGATGTCTGGAGAGGATTCCAGAGGTATGGACACATACTTTTGGAGCCGTTTCAAAAGGGAAACATTTCAAAAGGTAGCAGCTGTTACATTCTGATTCGTTGTGTGGACAAGCCAGGAATCATACCAATGTAGCCAAGCCTCTTCAGCTTTAACACTTGAGCAAGCAGTGTGTAGATATACTACATTTTCTAAGTACTGGCAAGACCATCAACACGACTCTGTCAAACTTCCAGACTTTACTGTGGATGATAACCTAGTGCTTTAGAGGAAAGTGTGTGGGGGGGACCCTTCCAGAAGGCAGTAGGATTCCTGGGGGAAAGGATGGGAATTTCCCATCTGGCCCATATTGACAACCAGAAAAAGCCCGTGAAATATGGGATTACAAACGCCTACCAGGCTGCCAGAAAGTTACCTCTGTATTCCAACATGGGAATTGCAGATACACAATTCTTTATCTTTTGTGGTTGTCCCAAAATTCCCTGTCCTATGATACAATCCCTTGTAAATTTACCATGTTCATTCTCAAAGCAAGTCAGGTTTTGGACTTGCACTGCTTGGCTTAGAAGATCATTTCAAAACTTCATTCTTGTGATTAGTTTCTGTTTTGTTCTGATTATATGCTTACCTTTTTTACCCTCCAGAAGAACCATTAAAATTGCACTTGCCTTTTATGTGGGGTTGACCTATAATTAGCCCCCTAAGTCTTGACTTTTGCACTTGCAGCATTTTTGTATATGCAACTAAAATGCCAAGTCAGATTTTTTTCAATGCAGCCTTTTAATATTTCAGTACATTTCAGGTGTTTTCTTTGATTATTTGATTCTCCTGTGGAATTTTATAAGCTCAATAGCATTTTGAGGTCTCTAGCTAGGTAACCTCTTGAGGTCCTTCCAGCCATACTTTTCTGTAATTACAGATTTATTTAAAAAAGAAAAAAGAAAAGCTGCTTTTCCTAAAATTAAACCTGGAAATATAGGATCTGCTTTAAATACACTTTATAATATGTAAAACTGGAACAATGCAATAGAAATCTCCTTATTTTCCATAGTTTCACCATAGCCAGTTTGTAGCCATTTGATCTTATAGTGGTAATTTTTAGCCTAAAATACTCTACTCCCTCCTTAACATTCACTCCATGAATGTACTTGTAAAGGGTAATAATCACATCCCTTCTTGATGTATTTTTAGGCTGAACAAGCCAAACACTTCTCATCTTTTTAATAAGAAAAAGGTCTCCATTTCTTTAACCTTTCTTTGAATCCATTCTAATGTTAAGGTAATTTTTTTTTTTTTAAACTTTACTGTTCATAATAGTCTAAATGGGGTTTTTATCTGTTCCTTGTACCATGATATTAGTACTTCTTTGTCTCTTCTGCATATAAGCTGCCTAATACATCCTAGGATGGCATTTAGCCTTTTTTTTTAAAGCTGTGTTGCCCTTGTGACTTACGGGCATCCAACAGATCTGAGTATCTGTCTATCTATGGCCCCATCTTCTAGCCAGAGTCCCTTGTATTGGTCTCTAAATACATGTCTTCATACTTCATGCTGTTCAACTTTATTTCATGTCTAATAACCCATTCCATGAGAATTTAAATTTTCCTGTATATTTATTGGGTCCTCCCCTGTGTTGGCAGTGCCTCCCAGGTTAGTGCCATCCACAAATTTCATCTAGTTCTAGTAACAAGGTTGCTAATAATGTTAAACAGGAGAGGCTTCAAGACCAATTTCTGAGGAACACCACTAGAAACTGCTTTCCAGTCGGATGCAACTCCTCTTTCAACATAAACTGTTGTACTCTCCCCTTTTAAGCCCTGTCCCAAAGAACAAATGCTTCCATGTTTTAGTTTGGATCATCTAAACTAACAGTTTCTGTGCTGATAAGTTGTGCTTCAATTACAACCAACACAACTGCACTCGCAGACTGGTGAAACAGATGCATCAGTTGAATGGATTAGAATTTACTGCACTTCAAGCTGATTCCTTACATTTATTTCATCTGTCCACTGTCTGTCCCATGGTAAGGAAAAGCTAAATCACAGTAACTCAGCAGTTGTTTCATTCCAATGTTTAGCTTCATCTTCTGCACGATAGGAGCAGACAAAGCAGTTACAGATTAGTTGATGCTTTCATGACCAGTAAGTCCCCTTCCCCTTTTAAAGCAGTAGTTTGTTTTTTTCTGCCTGCAGTCAAAACTGGACACTAATAATTCCAAGGGCAACTCAAAGCTTGATAAATTAAAAGATCTCCTCCAGGATGTATAACTGGTGTGCTGTAGAAATGGAGCAAACCAACCAACACTTTGTTGCTCAGTTTTATTGACGTGGTGATTATGACAATGTATTTTCCTAGGGAAAG
>NW_005843166.1:117705-130126 GCF_000455745.1 Alligator sinensis
CTAACAAATTGGTACGTCGCACAGAAAAGAAGCTGAAAGAGGTTTTCATGCAGGTGGAGGATGAGCGTCGGCATGCTGACCAGTACAAAGAGCAGGTAAGTGAAGTCGTAGAGCCATGCTCCCAATGGCAGTGTCTATGAATGTGCCTGGCTCGGGATTTTGTTACAAACAGGGCTGGATAAATGCATAGGCAAACTAGGTATATGCCTAGGACCCTGAACTCTGGGGGGCCCCCCCGGTTCTTCCCTCCACAGTGGTGGTGCAAGTGGCCCTGTGTGCCTCCCCTTCCCTTCCCCTCCCCTCCCCTCCGCCAGCCTCACCACTGCCATGGCTGCTTCCCAGCGGTGGCTCTGAGCCCCACTCCCCATGGGCAGCAGCACTGGGTTGGGGAGGGGGGTCTCAACCAGCCCAGGGCCCATGAGTTTGCCTAGGGCCCGCTAAAGGGTTAATGTGGCCCTGGGTACAAATGCTGATCTCCTAAAGAGACTAATTTGTGTTTAAAAAAAATGCTACCTGGCAGAGCTGTCTGATGGATCCCCAAGTTCAAATAGGAACAATGAGAGCATAGTGCCAGTTTGTCTGGAGCAGTTGCCAACAAGTCATGGCTCATTCGATGTCTCTGCCCATGTTTACCAATGCTTTAGCTTTTCTGCCTCCAGCTGGGGCAGTCTGTACCCTGTTTCTTGCTGGGAATGTGTGGTGTCCTCTGTTCTCTTTACCTTCTGCCCTTGAATGGGACTTGCTCTGGTGTCTCCAGCCAAGTAGAAAAGGCCTTCATCAGTGACTTTGACTTCCATTCCCCAAAAATAGTTTGGGGACAGATAGTTTCAGCAACAGCTACAAATGCCTTACAAAACTATTTGGATAACCTAACAGCAATAACTGAGTGCTTGGAAGTTCTGGTTGCCAAAGTGGCTTGTGGGAAGTTTACCAGCAACTAGAACCATTACACGTTCTGTCACTAGTCTGCCTTGAATCTAGTGCTGCCATCTCCTTAAACTGACCCCTTTAAGCCCAGGGGCCCTGTATCCTAGAACCCATCTAGGATTCTGTGTTGCAATTTAATGCAGCAGTACTGGCTTGCCAAGACTGGAGGCTGTGGGCTAGGCAGGCAGGAAGGATGCTGCACCTGGAGAATCAGCTGCAAGATGCATCAGCGCTTTCCTTCCACCTCAGTCTGTGCAACACCTGTGCCTCCCTCCATTACATCCTGCAAAACATGTCCCTGGGTTAAACAGCTGATACTTCTGCATTGTCTACAGTAGTGAATTTTAGCTGTTTACTTGGGGTTTGCATAATGTAACCTGTAGCCTAATGCAAGTCTATTTCTCTCTGTTAAGATCAACATCCTCAGCAAGGACTGAAAGACAAAATATCCACTGCTTCCCCCTTCCCCACTAATCCCCAAAATCACTAGATTACAGCTTCTGAACCCTTTTGAATAAAGCTCAATGGTGACAGCCTGGCTCTGTCTTCTAGATGGAGAAGGCAAATGCCAGAATGAAGCAGCTCAAACGGCAGCTAGAGGAAGCTGAAGAGGAAGCCACGCGTGCAAATGCCTCCAGACGTAAACTTCAACGTGAATTGGATGATGCAACAGAGGCTAATGAGGGCCTGAGCCGGGAGGTCAGCACTCTGAAAAACAGGCTAAGGTAAGCAATCCTGATCTGTGTACCTTGGCTCTGGGCATGAATGTGTTTTACCTAGGCATTTATGAGACAAGGTAAAGTTGCACAGCTGCACAAAGGGCAAATGTGGTTTTGGGATGCTTCAATAAAAGCATTAGGTGCAAGATGCGGGAGTACTGGGCACTGGCTAGGCCTCTTCTAGAGTATCATGTGCAGTTTTAGGCTCCGCATTTCAAAAAGGACCTGGAGAAGTTAGAGAGGGTCCAGACATGGACAACAAAGTTAATCAAGGGCTTGGAAAAGAAGTTGTATAAGGAGACACTGAAGGAGCCAGGCATGTTCAGCTTGCAAAAAAGGCATGTAAGAGGGGACATGATAGCAGTCTTCAAAGCAGGTAAAACAGGGGAAACACGACAGCCAATGTCCTGCTATAAAATATTGTCAGTGTATGATCAAGAGATCCCCGGTACAGGGCCACCCTCCCTCCCCCCCCTTACAGAGGAAGGCAAAAAACCCCACAGTCCATACCAGTCTGGCCATGGGATAAATTTCCTTCCTGACCCCAAAAATGGCGATCAGTCTGACCCTGAGCCTCTAGTCAGGAACCTCTGGCTTTGGTCCCAGCAGAAACATTGGTACACCCCAGCCACGGTCCCGTTTTGGCTGTAGCCAACACCCAATGCCCTGGGAAGGCTTAAAAACACCCTGACACCTATAGCAGAAAAGGGCAGGGGTGTGGAAGCAACTTGGGGAACACCTCAGTGATGGAGAGTCCACCCCTTCCCTAGGCAGCCTATCCCACTGCCCTAACAGTGAAGTTTTTCTGGATATCCAATCTAAACTTACTCTGCTGTAACTTCAAGCCATTAGTCACTCTGCAGTGAAAGAGGTTCTTGCTCTCTTATGACAGCACTTCAAGTATTTGAAGATGGCCATCATGTTCTCTTAAGTGCCTTTTCCATAAGCTGAACATGCCTAGCTCCTTCAGCCCCTCCTGATTTAATAGACATTAGGGCTGGAAGGGACCTCGGAAGATCATAGAGTCCAGCCCCCTACCCAAGGGGCAGGAAGTCAGTTAGGGTCAAAGGATCCCAGCAACGTAAGCGTCTAAACATTTCTTAAGAGTCCAGAGGTGTTTACACCACCTCTGGAAGCAGTCTATTCCAGGCCTTGGGGACTCGGACAGTAAAGAAGGTTTTCCTTATGTCCAGCCTAAAACCATCTTGGAGGAGTTTGAGACCATTGGACCTTGTCATCCCTTGGGGAGCTACGGTGAACAGGCATTCCCCCACGCTGGGTATAAATACACCCTCACCCTGGCCATCCCACATCATGCTAGGCAGGGTGGTTCCTTTGGGTTGATGGAAAAACTGATGCAAATTACCCATTAAGCAGGGTGGCTTTTTCCTGAGTGTCAGTTGTCCCAGTTGGTTTAGCAGGGGTCCAGTGTTACCCTTGCTTTTCTTCCAACTCCCCACACATCTGAAAAAGGACTTTTTTTTATTGTCCTTGATACTTGTAGCCAGGTGGAGTTCGGTTGCAGCCTTAGCTTTCCTGGCTTGCTCCCTATACGTACAGACCAGTGCAGATTACTCCTCCTTTGTGGCGATTCCTATTTTCCATCCTTTATAAGCCTCTCTTTATTGGCGTAGGAGGTCCATGAGTTCCCTGATGAGCCAGGGGGATTGCTGTGCCCTTTTGCTACGTTTCCTCCAAGATGGGATGAACATCCCTTGTGCTTTCAGGATCACTCCCTTAAGGAGCAACCACTCCTCTTGGGCTCCTCTCTGTCAAGTCATGGTCCCTTAGGGCCTTGTCAACAATCCTCCTGAGCTTATCAGAGTCTGCTTTCCTGAAGTCGAGGACTTCTGCATTGCTGACTGACTTGCCAGCTTTGCGATGATAGTAAAACGATCAGCTCGTGGTCACCGTCTCCCAGCTTTCCTTTTGATTTTTGTTGTTTTGTTTTGTTTTGTTTTAGGTTGCTGACTAGATCACCCCCTTTAGCCAGTACCAGGTCCAGTAGCACTTTACCTCTTGTTGGTCCATAGACTTCTTGGGTCAGGTAGAGTTCGTCCACGCACATGAGGAAGCTTTGTGACCATTCGGATTTGCCCGAGTGCTCTTCCCATGAGATGTCCAAGTAGCTGAAGTCTTCCATGACAACCATGCTCTGAGAGCGTGTAGCCTCAGCTAGTCCCCTGGCTAATTCCTGGTCAAGCTCTTGTTCCTGGTTAAGAGGTCGTTAGTAGACTCCTACCATTCTGTCCCCTGTGCCACATTCCCACATACTTTAACATAGCTATACCCCCACCTCTTTTATCTGCGTGATGTCTTCTATATAGGGTATAGCCGTATACCTGTGACCCAGTCACAGGTGGAGTCCCACCAGGTCTCCATTATTCCTATGCGATTGTAGTCATTCTTGTTTAGTAGGAGGACCGGTTCCTCCTGTTTGTTCCTTAAGCTCCTGGCATTGGTGTACAGACACACAAGCATCCCATTGGAAGCCCTAGGCTTCCTTGCATTCCCAGGAGGACACCATTCCAGGGTTGGGGAGGGAGTAGATTTCCTTGGGTGCCCTAACCTTTGGTTTTGTAGTTGTTGTCTAGTGGGCTTGCTTTGGTGGTTGTCCACCCATCCGCTGGTGGGCTTAGTTTAAAGCCAGGTGGAGCAGGTCAGCCATTCTGGCTGAGAGGAGCTTCCTCCCCAGTGAAGTGAGGTGGAGGTCATCTCTTCCCAGCAGACCACTGTCTCTCTCCAAAAGAGCAGGCTGTGATCGTGGAAGCCTCAAATGACTTATTTTCCTAGCCCTTGATCATCTCCACATGCTTGCTTCCAGGATATGGTGGATGATCTTGCCTCAGGCTGGGGTTTGGAATAGATGACCCATGGAGGTCCCTCTCTATGATTCTGAGTTTTGAAGCAGCTATAGCAACTCCCTTTAAAATGGAGCTTCCAAGATGACAGGGTTTTCTGCTGAACAGTAGGACTGTGCGAAGCTTCGAGTGCTGATTCAATTCAGAGGAGGTTTGGCCCAATTTGCCGGCTGAATCTCCAAATCCGAATCGAATCAGGGGACCAGTTTAAAAGGTCTGAATCGATTCAAAGCTCTCCAAATCTTCAGAAAAGGTTTGGAGAGCTTCGGCGATTCGGCAGTCCCTGCCTCGTGCAGTAGGGAGCTGGACCCGGACTCCATGTTGGTAAGTAGGGGGTGGGGCAGAGGGGGCTGGATGAAGGGGGAGGGGATCCCAGCCAGGCCTCATCCCCTGCCTGCTCCTTCAGCTCTCCCGGCCCTCTGCCATGGCTGCCCCGCCTGCCCCAGCTTCTGGTGGTTTTAAAAAAAAAAAAGCCCTACTCACCAGGTGCTGCCAAGCGGGGGTAATCCCTGCCACCCCACACTGCCCCATGCCACATGGGGGGGCTCTGCCACAAGCCCCCATCCCCCCCTTAGCCCCCCTGCCATAGCTGCCCTGTCTGCCCCAGCTCCCGACCCTTTAAGGAAAAACAAAGAAACCTGCACTCACAGGCTCCTACAGCAGCCTCGGGGTTTCTGGGGGCTCATGCAGAGCCCCCCACACAGCACAAGGCAGTGGGGGGGAGTGGGGATCACCCCCTGCCAGGCAGCACCTAGTGAGTATGGGCTTTGTTTGTTGCTTTTCTTTTTAAAGGGCCAGGAGCTTGGGCGAGCAGGGCAGCCGGGGCTGGGGGAGCAAGCAAGGGTCAGGGGACTCGTGACGGAGCCCCCCATATAGTGTGGGGCAGTGGGGATCACCCCCCACCTGGCAGCACCCAGTGAGTCGGGGCTTTTTTTTCCACAAGTGCTGGAAGCTGGGGCGGGCGAGGCAGCCGTTGCCAGGCTGGGAGAGTGAGCAGGGGATAGGCGTGTGTGATACAGAGATTTGGCTGATTCGGCAGGAGCCAAATCTCCAAATCGGATTCAGCCAAATGGATTTGGGACAGTGATTCGAATCACCAAATCAGTTCGCTGTCCCCCAAATCAACCAAATCCCAAGCAAATACTAGCCACTTTGCACAGGCCTATTGAACAGCTGTAACTGGAAGTGCCACTGTGGAGCCTTTTAATGCTGTAAGAAAGTTAAGAATGGGAATCTGCCAGGAATAGTAATTCCTAAGGAGCAAGGGTGGACCATGTCAGTAACCCATGTATATCCTTGTATTGTAGTCAAACACTCTGGTATCAACACTGACGTGTTCTTTGGCATGGGCGACTGGTGCCTCCCGAGTCTGGGGGCCCCCCAGCAGCCAATCACCAAATGGGGGCGGGTGCCCCAGCAGCTGACTGGGGGGGTCCCCCATTGGCCAGTTGCCAACCCCAGAAGTGCCAGCAGCAAAACCAGAATTGCTGCTGGCATTTCTCTCGGCACCCCCACTCCTCGACCAGTGAGGGCCAATCTCAGGGGGTGGCACATGCCCCCCCGGGGCCCCCCACACACGTCGCCCATGTTCTTTGGTTTGTCAGTGACATGATTCAGCCATACGCAAATATTGTTAGGAAAAGGACTCATTTTTTTGTCACTTAAGTTGCAGGTAAATTGTTTCTACATTGTCCTGGCATAAATGCATTTCAGTATCTTTTCTGAGAACCAGTTTGGTTGGAAAAACTGGCTTCAAAATTCAAGTAGTAAAACTGAGTAGGTTTTGAGATCACAGCAAAGCGTTTAAGAACAGAGAGCAGCTGACCTGAACACTTGTGAAAACTGTGTGCGTGTGTGTCATGGCACTAAGTGAAGGTGTTGGCTGCTGCACTGAAGCGTATGTATTTCATTTATTCTCCACAAGACAAACATAAATTAATAGTCAGTATTTCTCAGTAGCATGGAGAGCCCATTTCTTTTTGAAATTAGTTCTTGAATCTTGGTACCATTCTGAATAATTTGATTCTTTATGTCAGTATTGAACTTGCTCAACTTGTGATTTTAAATGCCCTTTAAGCCAAAGATCTGAATTGAAATGGAGAGTAGCATCCTATGTTTTGAAGGGCACAGCACATTTTCTGGACCAGCAAAAAGGGGGTTTCAGGTTTCTTCAGTGTAGAATATCCAGGCATCTCGTTATAAGAACTGTGGATGCTGTTGAGTTATTGGGTTCCATGGTTATATGGGTTGGTGACTTTGCAGTGGAAGATTCATACCACAGGGTAGGGGGTGAACAAGGTTCTTCATGTCACCAGTTGCTGGTCTTCTTTCAGGAGGGGCGGCCCGATCACCTTCACTTCAAGTCGATCTGGAAGACGCCAGCTGCACATTGAAGGTGCTTCTCTGGAACTTTCAGACGACGACGCAGAAAGCAAAGGCAGTGATATCAATGAAATGCAGCCTGCCCAAGCTGAGTAGAGCCAAATCGCACCATTGCATGCAGAGACCTTTTTCATAATAGTCAGTGGAGTGAGGAGGACTTATTTCTGACCACGAAACTGCCTTGTGGCCATAAATCTGCCTTAGATAAAATTGGCATGCTACAAGGTTACATATCATAAGTCAACTCTGTCTTAAGGCTGTCTAGCCTCACCATACTGTACCCAGCTTAAGATACAGGTACAACTGCTTTTTTATATATAGTAAACTAAATGAAATTGTCTCTGTTCAGTGCATCTATTTTCCAGATATTCATTGTAAAGCCATTTTATAAAGCATCATGTGAAGGATAAGACTTTTTTTTTCCGATTCAGAAACTTCATTCCCAGATGGTAGTTGGTTGGGGCAGACCTGTTATCATTACTGTGCATGCTTTGCTGTACAAACACCACCCTTCCATTTCTTTTTGGCTCATCATGGCCCATGGCTGTATCAAGTATGTTGGAACATTAAAGACCAAACTGCATCTGTATCTTTCTTTTTCTCCCAGCTGTTGTGATCAACACACAATCAGCAAGTGAACTGTGAAAAGGCCTTGGAAAGTATTAAGAGGAGAAATCTAGGGTTGAATGAGTAGTATCCATTTTTAACCTGCAATAAGATTTTGAAGTGTTCTCAGTATCTGATTTTATCAGTTAGTACATGGACAATAAAGGTGAATTACAGTAGCTTCACCAGTCTTAATCACTACAGTATTTTGCATGTGTAGACCTGCTATCACTGCTCCCAAGACAGCTGTACATATTAAGGCTAGTATAATATGAACACCAGTTAAGTGATAATAAACATACAACATCCATTCATTTTTATCTTGAGCCTATTATTTTGTGGCTGATTTAGTCTTTGGAACATGGAGCTGAAGAGCTGCTTCTTCCCCTTGATGTGATAGTTTCATAGCAAAGAAGTTTTCACCTTATGGCTACCTTAGCCAGCCTAGTGTCACTAATATAGAGTAGGCACACTTGCCTGCTGTTATGAACATAAAATGGCAGGACCATCTGTACTGTATGACACTTCTAGCTTGTTTGGAGGCTGTGGTTTACAGAGGCTAAAAGGTCGATATTACTTGTCTGAGTTGACATGCCAGTTGATGTGAATCCTTTCTTTTCTTTTTTCTTTTGAACAGTATTACAGCAAATAGTTAGCCTTCTTTTTTTTTTTTCTTTTTTTTTTTTGTTTAAATAGCTGCAAAATTGTCATTAAAGTGCCTTAGACACTACAGTACTAAGACAATGTTACATATATAATTTGCCTATATAACAATGACTTAATGTATTAATTTTTGACTGTGCTTCATATCATGTACCTCTAGTCAAAGTGGTATTATTGATATTTGGTGACAATGAATCAGTGTTAACTATGAAATTTCGTTCCTCTGCCACATGCTCAAAATAATAATTTCTTTTTGGTTAAAAGCTTTAACATCTGTTACAAAGGTTTTGTTGTGCGTGTTTGGATATTTTTAATCAAACTGGCTGTTGACCACCAAGCATCTGACTGCAAATATCCTGTTTTCTTGTATACCCATATTTCTAGACAATGATTTTTGTAAGACAATAAATTTATTCATTATAGATCTGGATGCCTGCTCTGTTTACTTACAGGAAAACCTATCTCTTGATGCTGACATAAAATTTAATAAACAAGAATATGACTGGAAGCCGCCTATTCCCTCCTTACTGGTTTGATTTTATGTTGACCTCTGTACATAAAGGGTCTGTCCTAAACCTCTTGGGGCTTTAACATGGTTAACCCATGATTACATATTGCAGTTTTAGTAGATACTCTCTTCATCATTTGAAATTCAATTGAAATTCATATGTGGGCAGGTAAATGGCACTGCATCCAGGAGCTGCTCTGCAACAACTAAGAGACTATGCAACACATGAAATAATTTAAACTAGTAATGCTCAACCTCTGGCTGAATCCAGCCTCCAGGGCCATGTTAGCAAGCACGTGGGACTCCCTACAGGTCCAGAAGTGTGGTAGCAACTTTGTCTTGGCTGCTAAAGCCAGTTATTAATGCAGCTACTGTTTCCAGCCCCATGTGCCAGACTGTGCCAGCCTGCAGTGTCTCTTTAGCTGGATCCAGCACATGAACCTACAGACTATACCCACACTGACCCCATGTGGTATGTCCAAGCTCCATGTCACTCATCCAGCCTGCAAGGCCAAAATGTTGAGCACTGCTGACTTAACACTAAGTGCTATTCCTTAGGGCATAGGCAGACAAGGTTCCTTGGGTGAATCTTTTATTAGACCAACCCAAATAGCTGGAGAATAGTTATTAAGCAAGCTTTTGGGTTCAAAAACCCTTCGTCAGGCTAAGGAAGTTTCAGCGGTTGGTATGTTACGGCAATGGTTTGAGTTGAAACCTGAGTGAAAACCTGAAAACTATCACGGTTAAACAATGTCAAACAGTGAATGGAGAAACAAGACCTGATATGCAGATGCCCAGAAGCGATACAGTTGAAATTCCTTATCACAGACCTCTGCGTTTAGTTGTGGAGGTCTTTATGGCCAGCCCCTTCATTAACATATACCAAATCAAAGTGCAGGCAGATGCATGTCATCATCAATGATTATATCCAACAGGAGGTTGAGGCATTCAGGATCTGAAGAATCCAGCAAGAGCTCAAAGGGGGGGGTCTAGCCTCTCTCTCTCCTCCCAGGTATGAGCCCCCACCCCTGCCTGATCCAAATGCTTGTTAAATTTTTGTTTAGCTTTTCCAATAAAGTGATTCTCTTGAAAAGATAGGCGCGCACACTTTCTTTATTCTGGGACCACATCTGACAATATAAACCCACCTTGTCCTATTCTGGAGATGGAAAGGTGAGGTAAAGTTCTCTAATGGCAAGGGAAGACAGAAAACATAACGGCATTTGGCAGACCAGGGAAAAGGTTACTCTGTATTTTACCCCAGCTGCTGCTGTAGGCTGCAGACTCTTCCAAGGGCCTCTGTAGTTATGAACACCCCCATGAAAGTGAGTGAATCTGCTTCAATCTCACATGAAGCCTGAAATTGTTTGTTGTCTCCGAGACCAGCTCAGCAAACTGGCTGCTTTTCAGGAAAGGATCCATCAGAGGTAAAAACATGGAACATGATCTCAACTTACTTTTCTGAAAAAGCCACTGGTTCCACATTAAAAGAACTTTATTTTTGAAAGATTTCTCTCTCTCTTTTTAGACCACATGATCTTGGTGCCGCTGTATTAATGGTATGCCATCTTATTTAAACATGCCATAGAGATTCTGAATAAATAAAGCTACAAAGCCCAAGTTATATACAAATATCTTAGGCAAAGATATTATGTTTACAAACCTATATACAATAAAACAAATGTAAACAGTCAAATGCAGCAAAGGATGCACAGGAAAAAGGGATGTACAAAACCCTGATGGGACGTGGTGAATCCGCACTGCCCTCTCTTCCTCGTGGGCAAGAGTCTTTCTTAGTCAGCATTCGTAAATGAGCCACAGAGCTCCTAGAAATTGAATCTGCAAAGCTAAATGGATGTGATGGAATAGATTGGACAGGAATATTTTTAAACTCACAGACCAAACCACTGTCGGGCTTCCTTGTTCATTTTAAAATCCACCGACTTTGAGGCACATATAAAGACAGAGAAATTGCACAAATACATTGCTTTAAAGACCCACAAGGTACATAATGGTCCAAAACTGTCACAAAAGCCCATAGGTGACACTATAAAATCTAGTCTTTATATATTACACAGACTTGAACAGTTTGAATGCTTTTGAGGGGCTATACCAATCAAATTGGTGACTTGTTTAGGTCTCAAATCAAGACTCCTTTGATGCATAAAAGTTTCATTAACAAGGAAGATTAAACTTATTTGAGGCAAGGAGTATTAATCCAAGATGCAACTGTCCAATAGGATTAATGTCTAATCCTTACCAAACATCCCTTTAAAATAATTCCTGATAGCACCCTGTCTGCGTGCGTCTTAAAAGCCAGGTTGCTGGTGGGGGCAGGATTTGTAAGTAGAGTCAGTCAGAGTGTGTGCTCTATTAAACCTAAGATAGAAAAGTTACCAAGGGTTTAGGACTGACTTGTCAAGTTCTAAGCAGTGAGACTCCTGTGACCAGTGAAACAGAATAATACACTTATCAGCTTATGTGAGACAGAATAGATGTGACCATGTTAGAGAATGTTCACTACGGGAAGAGGAGAAAATAAACTCTTTTACAGTTGAGTGAAGGGCTGTGTGTGCTGGGGTCTCCTCTGGGCAGCAGGCAGGCAGCAGGGCCATTCTGCACGGCAAGGGGCAGTAACAGGAAGGAATTAGAAGCAGTTCTTGTTTGTCTGAGAAAATGATTCAAAGTCCAAACCCAACCTCCTGGCTGTTCATACACTCAGAGGGAGCATTCCTGGAGCTGAAGATGGTCTGGAGGATCCGATGCCTGGCGGCGGGCCTTGGTCAAAACCATTTACTGCCCTGCAGAACAAAAGAGGAACAGGGGGTTGGTCAGCAAGCAGCAGCAGGAATAACCCATAGTTAGTGTATCCATACTCCCTCCCCCATAATGGTTGAAAAAATGGGAACCTGCTGTTGGCTCTAAGCAGCCCCCCAGCCTCAAACTGCATCTCTCAAGCAACAGGCTACCTAGCTCCCAGTCTCACTAAGGCACAAAGCTGTGCAGTAGATCCAGCTGCCTTCTGTGCCCCAACATCAATACAGACCACATCATCACTGGATCAAATAACACAAATTATAACATCCGATTTGCAATCCTACCAATGTCATGTATGCTGCCATCACTTGCTCACAGATGGGACGATCCTTACGTGGCAGAATGAGCAAATATGAACCTGACACCCACACCAGAAGGACATGAAGGCCTGTGACAGAGCACATTAACCTCCCAGGACACCGCATCACTGACCTGAGGACAGCTGTTCTCAGGCAGCAAACTTTTAAAAAACAATCTGAGCTGGAAACTGGAACAAGAAATCACCCACAGACCGGACTGTATCAAGTGTGGTTTAAACAGGGACCATGGAGGCTTCTCTCATTACCTGGATTAGTTCTTGTGACTTCATTCCCATGGGTTTATTGCTTGCATGTTTGCCTCTCCCAGCACTGCCCTACCTTCTGCTTTTATATTCATGTATCTCTCCTCCTTATACACAGTTTTGTGCAGTCCCTTCACAGCATCTGCTGGAGTGAGCTTCAGTGCACAAAAGCTTGTGCTGTATATCTACCTACTTGGGTTAATCTCTAGCATGCAAATCTACCCTGCCTTCTAGAAAGGGTGTTGCAGCCTCCATAGGTGCAGGCCTCCTGCCTGGAGTCTAACAATGATTCCACACTGACACGATCAAAGCTTGCTGACCACTAGAAAGTAACTTCCCTGCTGAACAGATGGGAGCATGCGCCACCACGGCTCTC
>NW_005843166.1:130157-141155 GCF_000455745.1 Alligator sinensis
TGGGAGCATGCGCCATCCAGGCTGTCAGCAGGTTACCAGTTATCACAAAAGCACCACACTGCCAGGAATGGAGCACTCCAGCATTCATCAGGCCAAGGTATTTTCAAATCTAACCATAATCTGAGATAAGCAAGCACAAAGCCCTCCCTATGCATGTCTTGCCTATGCGCAAAGGCCACCTATGTGCATCTGCTCTTCAAAGTCTCACTGGCAAAATCAAGTCAGTGCAGCTGGAGCTGCAAGGTAGAACAACCCTCATAGGTTCAGTTCTTGCTTCTAGGTTCTCTAGAGAACATGTTTAACTTTCTTTAGGAAGCATCCGTGATGTCTCAGGGTCTTCCTTTTACCAATCTGTAGGTGCCAAAAGCTGCTCAGTAGCTAACTGTTGCAAACCATGTAGAAACACACACGAGAGGGGGGAGAACTCAGAGCTGCCTTCAAAGACGACTCGCCCTTAAGCTGGTAGCAGTGAGGGTGTATGACGCAGTGGAACAGCTCTGATTACAAGCAGCAAAAGAAAAGAGCACACTCACATGCGCTACATCATGACAGTATACACATACGATACAGAATGGGATGTGAAGGCCATATCTAGGGTTACCATATTTTCGTGCATACAACACTCCCCGGAATAAAGCAAGCACCCTATTTTTGAAAGGCAAAATGAATAAAACGATCGTTCCTTTTAGCAAGTAGTTGAGCAGCAGCAGAGAGCCAAGTCTGCTCACTGCTCTGCTCCCTGCAAGTTGTGTGCAGATTTTACTTACCGTATTTACTCGAATACAAGACAACTCCCCCAATAATTAGATTCTATATATGGAAAATTTACAAAATGTTACAATTTTCCAGGTGTCAAATCTAAGTATTGAAGGGCTGTCTGGAATCCTTTTCCCTCCACTGCTATAGCAGTGAAAACAGGGGGTGGGGGGGGATGTTAAATGGCCCCCTTGCCACTTCTTCCCCTTCAGCCTTCCTGTGCCTCCCACCTGCACCCCCCACCCTTAGCTCCCATAGTTTCTTCCCACCAAACTCCCCCCCAGTCTCTGCTTCTCCCCACAAATTTCCAGCAGTCCCCCCAGCATGGCTGCTGTACCCACCCCAGCTCCTGGTGCTTTAAAGAAAAGCCCCAATGCTCACCGCGTGCTGCTGGGCAGGGGGGCAATCCCCACTGCCCCCCACTGCATGGGGGGCTCTGCACGAGCCCCCCAACCCTTCCCCTTGCTCCCCCAGTCCCACCACGGGTGCCCTGCCCAGGCCAGCTTTGACCCTTTAAGAAGAAAAAAAACCCAAAAAACCCCGGGACTCACCACTCCTGCCCGCGGAGGCAATCCCTGCTGCCCCCCATTGCCCCGTGCCACATGGAGGGCTCTGCACAAGCCCCTGAAGCCCCGAGGCTGACCCTATGGTCCCCTCCCCCAGCCTCACCTCCCCTGCCCCTAGTACTTACCAGCTCCGAGTGGCTGCAGTTTCCTGCTGCAGGCACCGGGGACTGCTCAAATCATCAAAGCTCTCCGAACGTTTTCCAAAGATTCAGAGAGCTTTGAATTGATTCAGACCTTTAAACTGGTCCCCTGATTCAATTCAGATTCGGAGATTTGGCCACCAAATCAAGCCGAATCTCCTCCAAATTGAATCGCCACCTAAAACTTCGCACAGCCCTATTGGATAAGGATGGTGCTACCTCAAGCAGGAGGTTGGACTAGATGACCTCTAGAGGTCCCCTTCCAGCCCTATTTCTCTAAGAAAACCCAGGCAGAAGCTTTTCAAGGTTCATTATTTTTGATAATTACAATATTTGCATAGTGGCACACAACACTGACACTGAGCAGCCCCCAGAGAACCAATTATCTGCGTTGTTCATACCCCACTTGCCCTAAGCTGACCTTGTTACAGAAATAAAGTTAGACTTGGTGTCCTGGTTTTAGGTGAGCTGGTGAAATACAAGTGTGCAATGGCAACTGGCTCCAAAAAGACTAAAAGGTTCTCCTGACTCCAGGTAAGCACATCAAAACTACACTACTCTGTGGGATTGCAAGCACATTCCATTTTTGTTAATTAAATTTAAATGAAATTATTTCAATTACAAACAAATTAAATTATAAAAATGAAGCAGATTAAACCACCATATTTACTTTATTCTAAGATGAGGTTTCTTCCCCCCGTGTAACATGGGAGGAAACTGCCCCTTGTCTTAGAATTGAGCATGAAAGCAGTGGGGGTGCTACATTTTCAAGCTAGCCTCTGAGATGCTACCAGAGCAGTATGTAGTCCACACAGACCCATGTCAGACAGTTAACTATTCAACCCAGACACAGCATACATGGGCAACTGCTGCTTTGAGGTCTGACTTTACCTAACAGCGTGGAAATACTGCCCTCAAGGATTAACCCAAGCATTAGCTTCGTATTTTCCATTCCTTTCTGTCCATCCAATAGACTCAACAGACACAGTGAGGGTGAAGTTACACATAACACTTCGATCACACTAAGGACATTTAAAATGCGAGCATCTGCATGTTAAAGCTTGTTAACTTGTGCTAAATGCCCTCCGAGCACCTCAAAGTTATGCCACTTCAGGTGAGAGTAAACCCTAGGTCACGCTACTAAACTTGTGTTAGGGTAACTTCAGTCTGCTCCATGGAGATATAATGAGCAATCTGCAGTTGTCCAGCATCCCAGGATGCACCACTGCCAAGACCCCCCTCACCCCCTCAACACACACACACAAACACACACACACACACACACTCTCTCTCTCTCTCTCTCTCTCTCTCTCCATGCAGGGCAGGGATACAGCCCAGGTGTCCTGACTCCTAACCATGCCCCTGCTCACCAGCGGTCTAGTGGCGACTCAGAGGTGTGCAGGCAAGAAACAGCATTAACCCTTAACATGCGACCACTGACAGAATGTTCTAACTTGACCACAAAACCTCCCATAGGATTGGTATGGTGTAAGTGCAGTGAGAAACTTCACTCTGGGAGGGGGAGTTTCACTGGATAAGGGGGAGCACATTCTGAAAGAAACAAACTGGCTCTTTACGGCTCCCAAACTGGGTGCCAAAATCACTGTTCACTTCTGGAAACCTTCACCTTAGAAATGTGCTTCAGAGACCGCTACGAGGTCAAGCAGCAGAAATATTGTTCTCTTAATTTTGGGCATTGAGAACCTTGGAGCTATTACATCACCGTCACATGCTTTACGATTCATTAGTCTACATTTTAAGCTGCATTCTGCACGGACAGAGCACCTTCATTTTGAAAATCATTCAGCTTTCTACAAATAGTAGATTAACTGTAAGAAGCCCTGTGAGCTAGATCAGCATTTCCATCCAAGCTGTCTGCCCTCAGAGTGCCTAGTACAAAGGCAGGCAAGGTTCTTTGTGTAGATGTGATATCTTTTACTAGACCAACTAAATAGCTGGAAAAAAGTTTTTTGCAAGCTTTTGGGCACAAACACGCTTCATCAGGCATAGGAAGACTCTGCTGGTGTTGTGTGTTCTCCAAGGTAGAAAAGTAGCTAATTTACAACAGGCAGGTCTGTGAAAATGCAAACGAGTGGAAGCTGGGAAGACAATGTACACAAAGGACACCTTTTGCAGATGAGCCTACGAACTTCACTTCATAAATCTACTGGACACAAAAAATTGTGGACTTACTATATACATTGGATTTATGACATAATACAACCTGCCTGACATCTGATACCTCAGGTAACCTGCCTCCAGCTGACCACTTGCATTTCTTCACGCATTTCCCCACCTTCCCCATGCTCCGCTCCTATCTCTACCCATTGTCTTCCCAACTTCCACTCATTTGCATTTTCACAGCCCTGCTTCTTTTCTACCCTGGAGAACACGTAACACCAGCAGAGTCTCCCTAGGCCTAACGAAGGGCGTTTATGCCCAAAAGCTTGCAAAGAACTTTTTTCCAACTAAAAGATATCACATCTACCCAAAGAGCCTTCCCTGCCTATGTCCTTAGGCCAGGGGTTTTCACCCTTTTTGGGTCATCGTACCCCCGGCAGCTGGTCAAGAAGGTGGGAGTCCCCTGGAAGCCAGACGGGCAGGGAGGGAGGTTGGAGCCTCCAGCACCCGGTTGAAAATCCCTGCCTTAGACCAACAGGGCTACAACCAACAACCCTAGTACAAAGGCGTGCTTTTGTAAGGATTATGCAATGCCAAATGCACAATCCTTCTGGGTTCATCACCCCCACACACACACACACGTGTGTGCGCGTACATGTGTGTGTGAAATGTATATGACCAGCAGCACCCAGCGTGACATACTTGACACTGAATTTTCCTCAGTGAATAATAATGAATAAAAAAAGTCCAAATTTATCTTTTTACTATACTAACAAACACAACACCGCACACATGAACGACAAATGAAAACCTTACAAAGAAAAAACGTTAAAAATCACATATATAGATATATTGTATTCCTTCTCATAGCGAGTAAGCTGCTAACCAGCCAGCTTCACCTTCCCTGATACTCCTCATGTTCTGGGGTCTGGTTAGCAGCAGATTGAATCCACCTTCTCTGGAGCCTCTGGGTGGATCCAACACGCTTGTTCCTTCTTCCCAGAAGGCACTCAGAGCAGGATGAACACCCCACTGGCTGAGAGAAAAAGTCATTCAAATTCCCCCTCAACCTCCTTCAATTCCTGGACTCTGGACAGATTTGTTGCACGTCTGCCAGCAGGAGCCAGAGCTCACCCAGCCTTGATCAGCCAGCATCAACAGTACAGTCCATTATGGTCAACCAGACCCAGTCCTTCCCCACCGACTGCTCTCAAGACACTCTCCTCTCGGCCCAATGACAACACACACTCCAACATGGTTGCTAGGATGAGATTTTGGTTGTTCTTCCTCCCCTTCACCTCAGCGGTATATCCAACGTGGCTGTAAGCCACCACCGTGTCCCCACTGATCACACTCAACATGGTCTCACTGAACTTCCCAGGTTGGACATGTTTTAAAAAGCTCCCGTCTACAATACAAGGGAACTGCACGTTATACCTGCACAAACCAAGCTATGTCCTTGGGACAGAGTTCTGCTGGTCACATTGTATCCTAAGACTTCTTGCCGGCACAGCCCTCTCAGTAAGGGAGCCTACGCCTCTCCACACGTCTCTGCCCAGACAACATCAGTATTGCAGACTGACCTAAAACTCGATCAAAAGGCAAAATAATGTTTCATCCTCTTTCAGCACAATTTTGTCCTTAGAATATTTCCAAAGGGGATGCGCTAAAGACAGTTAGCTACCCTCACCATGACTGAAATCTGTATGGGTTTGGCCTGGCCAAGTCTCTGCAGGTGAGTTAGCTCTAATGGAAGACAGTTGAGTTGGTCAAAGTTAGAAGCTGGTCCAGGACATCCAAACCCATCCCCTGCACCATCTCAGGAAACTCTGGTGAGAGGCAGATATTCCTAAGCCACTGGATACTGCTTTCTGCAGATCAAAAAACACTTGTATACTGCATGTCTCCTCAATACAACTACAGTTAATGGAAGATTAAATTTTATTTAATGCATTTGAGCAAAGGTGCAGATTTGTATATATGATTTGTATATACCATACAAATATACCATATATATATGGTATATTTGGTATATTGTATATACCATATATTTGCTATATGGTATACCATATAGCAAATGCTCTGAGACCACAGCTGGAGTACTGCGTCCAGTTCTGGGTACTGCACTTTAACAAGTACGTGGTAAAGCTTGAGAGAGTCCAGAGGCGGGCCACCCATATGATCAGTCTTACACAGCAAGTCATACGAGGAAAGGCTGAGAGACCTGCGACTCTTCAGCCTGAAAAAGAGAAGACTGAGGGGAGACCTGGTAGCAGCTTACCGCTACGTTAGGGGAGTACATCAAGGACTTGGTGAGCAACTGTTCACCAGGGCACCCTTGGGGAAAGCCAGGAGAAATGGCCACAAATTCCTGGAAGACTGTTTCGGGCTCAACATTAGGAAAAACTTCACAGTTAGGGTGTCCAGATCATGGAATAGGCTCCCTCCAGAGGTGGTGCAATCGCCTACTCTGGAAATCTTCAAGAGGAGACTGGACGGTCACCTTGCTGAGGTCACCTGACCCCAGTTGTCTTTCCTGCTTGATTCAGGGGGCTAGACCTGATGATCTTCCGAGGTCCCTTCCAGCCTTACAATCTATAAATCTATGAGTTGTGTAACAGTGGGCAGATGCTGGCATGACAGGCCATACAGGTTAACAATTCTAGCAATAGACAGGGGCCTAATCCTTGCCCTTGCCCCTTACCTTGACCTTGGTCAAGCTACTTCAACTCTCTTCCTTATAAAAATAGAGGAAACTGTTAATTGCAGAGGGTAGTATAAGGTTTAATAAGCCAATATTTGACAAAGAAAAGACCCTACTAAAATGCAGTGATAAAATCCAAGCCAACAAAGTACAATTGCTGTGTCCAATTCAGTTAAATGCATCCAATGCATGTACTGCAGCACTGTATCAAAATGACAAATGGCACTCTGTTCCAACACTTGTCTGAAAACTGTCACATGATACAAGTCAAATCATCTGATGTGATGATGGGGAGAAAGACTACAACAGTAACCAAGTTTCTAATCTTTAAAAGTTTCACTAATTGACCATATGCAATGCTAAGAGCTAGCCTCATACAATTAGTATGACCAAATACGGGTTATTCTCCGTCTCCGAGCACTATGATCAAAAAACATGAACCAAAGAAGTTCAATTATCCATGAGTAGGGACCTACCTAAATCGTGGCAGAAGTTCGTGGCACAGCGGTGCCTCTAATCTCACTCTTTTCACTGTGTACCCCCACCCTCGCCACTGAGTGGCCAAGAGGCAATTACCACCACAGTTTTTGCCTCTCAGCCACTCAGGTAGGTTCCTACCCATGAACAAGTGGAGGAGTATATTCTTTTCACATCTAATGGAGAAAAACTGCAGTAGTTCTATACAAAATAATGTAAAAGACATTCCCAGTCACAGCACCTGAAAAGCAGATGTGTGGGGACTTAAACCTACATAAGGTTGTTAAACCTAAATTACTGCTGTGAAATATCTGTAAACAAAGATATATAACTTGTTCTGCAGGGAAACCCATTTCAGTGGGTTTAATCAATACTCCCGTATTTGACTTCTTCACCTTTTTATAGTGTAACTGAAATACAGTAAAGTAATCTGCATTTTACAAGCACTGAAACAGGACACAGAAGTTACTTACCTGCAATTATGTTTCCCAAAAATGGAGCAGACTCCCCTCTTTACCTGAGAAGCATTATTAGAAGGTGGATTATGAAGCATTCAATAACACCACGTTTTCATCTATAACGTTTCATCCCCGTGTATAAAAATCAGGGCACAGCATCTCTGATAGCAGTGTTCATGTGCACATACAGAAAGTGAGTTTGTCTCAAAATAACCTAACAAATACTGCCAATAAACTCCCTCCACTTCACAGATAACAACTACCCTTTCTTGCAGGTCCCCCTCCACAACTTACTTGATCGCTTATTCTAATGCACTTGCATTCTATAATGGCTTCTAATAATACCTCTTAACTCCTAGTTCATAGCCTTCCTCCATCCCTCTAAGCAGACTTTTTTGTATTTGCATGGAGTCTTTTTCTTTTCCCTGATATTCAGTTCAGTCTGGTCTGACCCTCTCTTAGACCTGATGAAGAGCATTTAATGCCGGATACCTTGTCCAACAGCTGTCCCGACTCCCAACTATACAATTGGTCCAATAAAAGAGAAAATCCTTGCATAGCGGACGTGCATATTTTTTTTATTGCACTCTTACAGGCCACAGTTTGGGTAAGGTTGATCTAGAAGACTTTTCAAATTTAAATTCCAGTTGGTGGTGAAAGAGACGGTTTTCAATTATGTCAGGCTAAAATAGTAATATAAAATGCCAACTAAAATGCAGAGTTTAGTGCTTAAGAAAGAGGAAGATTAACAATCGAGTAGTGCAGGCATAGCACAGAAAGCCTAGACAAATATTTTCCTGCACAAGTCTGCCTTAATCCTATTGTTCCAGCCCTGGGCCTCTGCACCAAAGTTTAGCAATGCTGCTGCCATTTGTTTTCCAAATTGGATTTCCACAGGAAACTCATCATGGCCAAAGCTATTCTGGAGTTCGGAAAAACGTTAAGGTTTTCAGAACACTCCTTAGCATTTCCAATTCTGAAGCGTGTCAAGGACACCAGCCTAGCCAGTCCTATGCAACTCCAACACGGTAACCCAGAGAATCCTAATGCCTTGATATGGCCAGGCCAGTGAGACATTCTTTCAATGTCTTCACCAATTCACCGGACAAGCAAAGAGTGGGTGTTTAATGAGAGATGAAGGATTTGTAAAACATTAAAACCAACAGAATGGCAGTTTGCAAAGGAAAAAATAAATATACTGTAATGATGTGTCTAAGTTACCTCTGTCACAAGCCTACCACCCAACTGGCTGTTCATAAGGCAGCAGCAGCAGGTTGTATCGAGTCTACGAACACATGTGGCTGTTTCAGGCTCCAGTGACAGCTGGGGGCAGGGAGAAGAGTACAGGGGCTGGAGAAAAAGGAGAAGAGGGTAGAAGAAAGGGCATGCCTTAGCTCAGCCCCTTGTGCCCAGATACAACAGCAAGATAAGGATCAAGCCCTTGACAGGGAAGCACTCCACTGACACAAGTAGCGGCTAACCTTTTGTTGCAGTGCACAGACAGTGGTGTTAACCTCACGTAACAGTTCTTTGCAGCTGAGATGTACAGGCGCTGCACAACAACAACTGAGATATATATGCAGCTTAGAAACTGCATCCAATTTTCAATATACAACAACTTCAAGGGAGGCAGAGTATATGGTAGGAGCAAAGAAGGGAGCAGGTGTAAGGAGTGGGATGCAAACCCCATGGGAAGCAGGACAAGTGGGTGTAAAGGGGAAGGAATTGGTGTGAAAGCAGAGGGAGGACATCACAGCTGTGCAGTAACCTCTAACAGAAATTCATCTGTCACAGTCACACTCGCTCTGTGGTCCAGCTAATTTTCTTTCAACCTACTGTAAATACTGGCTATTTAGAACCCAGATTTTTAAAACTTCCCTAGTGACAACCTGGCCTTAACTAGGCAACTAACCAAGCCAGCAAGTGTGAGGACAATCTGGATGATTAAATATAACCCCCCTCCCCACTCCCATTACACCTGTCAGTCAGCTTATGGTTTTCAATTATGTCAGGTTTTCAATTACATCACAACCCAAATATAGCAGCACTGGGATCCTAAGAAAAGGCATCATTCTTCCCTATCAACCTTCTTTACAGCTTGCAACTGGAATCTCAATGATGGATTGCAAGTGTGAGCATCACTGTGGTGTCATACGGTTAATCAATAGACCTGCAATGAGCAACTGCCACTAAGGTTCTTTGACTGGCATGTGAAGCTTTTTTTTTGTGTGCAAATAGTTCCCTCTTATGATTTGAAAACTAAGTTCTAGGACACAACCTGTTCAGCTGCCCACACAGCAGCACGATTCAACTGAGCTCAGAGGCAGCAAATCAAGAATATCTGGCATGTTTGCTCCTCACAATTTCAATAGGACATTTAACACCCTCAAATAAATAGATACTGAAAGCTGTAGTGGAACATAATATATTTGTTAGCACTAAGGAGCACGCATCCTACGTTTCTGAAATGGAAAACTGTCATACTGAAGAGAATGTACGATGCTATGGTGCTTTGCTCAGTGAACATTATTCTAAACCAGGACTGGGAAATTATTTGGACCCATGGGCCACACAGAGTTTTGGTGAGCTGTCGCAGGCTGTCAGCACCCACCCAATGCCACAGTTTGCCAAAACTCCCTAAGTAGCTCTGCCTGGCACTTGGCTGGGATAGGGCTGGGGGCAGGCATGCAGGAAGCGGCATCCAGGGGTGGGACAGGCAGGCAGGGCTGGGGCTGGGATCGCAGGGAGGTGACAGCGCAGGGCCAGGGCCCGGGGCAGAGCTGTGATCTGCTGTCCGCACACCCCTGCAACAGGCGACAGTTCTGCAGGAAGGAGCATGCAGGGAGTGGATTGGGACTTTGCCCTGAGCCCCGGTCCTGCACTGTCAACACGCAGTGATCCCAGGGGCTCCATGGAGACTAACTGGAACTTGCATGGGCAGAGCATGCAGCCAGGAGGATGGGACGGGGTCACAGGCAAGCAGGGAGCTGCAAGCAGGGCTGGGATCTTGGGGTGGTGACAGTGCAGGGCCAGGGACCAGGGCAGAGCTGCGATCCACTCCACACAAACCCCAGCCTACAGAACCCATGTGCATTGCAAGGGTGTGTGGGCAGCAGATTGCAACTCTGCCCTGGCCTCACACTGTCATCACCACACAGCCCCACCCCATGAGCCCAGCCCTCCAGACCCATGCTACTCCCAAACACTGCTCCCTGCCTGCCCACGGCCCCATCTCATCTGCCTGGCCACACACCCTACCCACATAGGTCCTGCCCCCAGCGGTGGGTGCCTGAGTAGTGGTACTGGTCACATGCACCACGGCCTGAGCTGCCCCCTGCACCTGGGCTGGGTGGGACTGAGGGACCCCCCCATAGGCCGGAAAAATCCCTTGGAGGGCCAGATTCAGCCTGCAGGCTGCATTTTGCCCACCCCTGTTAAACACTACAGGACTGCACAACTCTTTACAGCTACAGGGAAAGATATGCTCCCTGCCTCAACCCTCACAACTGCTCTCACTTTTTCCTTCTACACAAGTGCAGGGGGTCCGTGGTACAGACTGTAACTATGGGGATAATCCTACTGATGCTCCAAAAATGTTTGATTCTAGATATCGCAAAGTGGAAGCTCTGACTACAGGCCTGAGCACATAAGTGCCTGCATAAGAAAATGATTTGGGTTTTAGGGGTGACACCGCACAGCACAGCAACAGTTTTGATGGCCAGTGTTCCAAGTCAGCTGGAGTTGAAGCTAATGCCCTTTCATTTTTCCTGTAGGGC